>NC_030683.2:22767227-23067227 GCF_000004195.4 Xenopus tropicalis
GCCCACCTAAGTACCTGGAGTCCATACCTGCTACTATTAATAGGTGCAGTGAGAGATTTCAATAAGCACTAGGCAATAGGCTGAAAACAGCATCAAGAGGCCCCTCCAAAGATCATTTTGTGGGGAGCTCAGTGTTGTGTTGTCACACCCCTGCCTGGTTTTATAGTTCACTCTTCTATTATTTATTATGGATCAAACAAACTGTATTCTAGGCATCTGTAGTATTCAGAATCTCAGTCATAATCTCCCATGCATATTTTGCTTTATAGAGATCATTTCACTAATATGTACAACTTTGATAGAATAATTGTAGGAGCCCTTACTAATACTTAATGTGTAATTGCTATTTGCCAAGTCTGATAACAAAGTAATTAAATATATGACACTGTGACACATATCAGATCAGATTCTTTCACCCTGGGTGGTATAATTAAGATCAACCACTTTTTAAAAAAAATATTTGTTGAACAGTAGAAGAAATAAGAGCTCATTTACAAACATAGTTTCCCAGAATACCATTTAATGAGAGTAAACCTAAAAAAAAGAACTATATGATACACCTGGTAAGGTAAGATTAGATCCAAGAAATAACAAATCCTTCTGTAAAGACTTTTTTTTATTGGGACTTTATTATGTAAAGTTCCCTTCTGCATTCTTATAGAGAGACTGTTAATTTGAGTGCTGTACTTACTGGCTGCCATATGTATAGCCTGGTTTTTTAATATACTGTACATAGCTAATTTAGTACCGCTATAATATTTACTCTGGTAATTTTGCTGCTCTTTAAGAAAGATCTGATGAGAGATGAGGATTACATACATAATTTTCACCCTTTCATCTAATGCTGCATAAAAGCTTGCAGATCATTTATATTTAACACACAGTCATCTATTACTAATACTCAACATGATGCAGAGCTTTTGCAATTCATTATTGATATAAATTTTGGACTTCTCGGTTAACAAAAGAGAACTTTTCACATTCAAGAAAAAAGGAATTATACTGTGAGGATACACTTAGCTTTAAAACTTGATGGATTACTGCCACTTCGATAAAAATTATTTATGTATACCTGAATGTCTGCTACAACTACAATGTGTAATGTTATACTGTATGAAGTAGTGTTAAATATTTTACAGTATTTCTGATATGGATAAGTTGGATAAACACTGGTAGGAAGATTAACTTTTGTGGGGGACAGAGGAGGTACTCTAGTAAGGGGCCCAGTGGCAGTTAAACAAAAGTGTCATCTGCCGGCTATGAAGGGGAAGGGCTTGTTAGGAATGGGCAGGGTTTGGTCAGATTATAGGAGGGTTTTGGTGTGGATGGACCATGGCATGACCATTTTTTTTTAATTGAGCCCCCATTCTATGTGTTCTTAGGTCCACCACCATCATAACCAATGGCCTAATAATTATATCCCCTTAAGGAAAGGTCCCTGCTATATGGGGCCCCATGATTGTTGATGACAGTCCTCCCGGTAGGTCTGGTAATATATTCAGGCCACCAAGGACTTTTATACAGCATTGGCCAATAGGAAGCCAGCTTGGACAAGAATAATTAAGTGCAATGCAGATACCAAAGCACATTTTTTAGCTTTCAAAGCCTTTTTTGGGCTTGCATGGGTAGATATTAGTAATGTTTGGGTTGTCAAGCACCACTGGTAAATATATTTACAAATACCAAATGTAGTTGTAATGTTTACAAAAACAATGTACACAAAGGAACATGACAAAATCATTGTTTCTCCTATGAGGCCTAATGTTTATATTGCTTATACTACTGTAAGTAGGGGCACTTAAGTAAGTCAATGCATTTAAATGAATGCTATAAGTGCTTACAGTTGTAAAACATGATTTTGTTTTTCACTCCAGATGAAGGTTTCTGTGCGAGACCGAAACGTTGAGTAATAAACCTTTCTATTTTTGCATTTATATTTTGCTCACAGTTCTTTAAATCCTAGGAGTGCTGTCCTTGTTCCAGTGCATTTTTTTGTGTGCACCCTATGGACTATTTTAAATAGATAGATAGATAGATAGATAGATAGATAGATAGATAGATAGATAGATAGAAAATCCTTCTTGAATGTAACCAGAACTAGCCATTTCCACTTGCGACTAGTCAAGAACATCACAGAACTAATAAAAATGAATGCTGATCTCTGTGTTGATTATTGCATAACCCACACGTTTTTCATTTCTGAGAATCTTCTTTAATGACTGATGAAGCTCAGTGAAACTTTTATAAAAATAAAAGAAATGTATTTGGACTTTGATTGATGGGTGCAGTTTCATTCTCAGTGATCAATCCCCCACCCCCCAACTCCAACTCTCTTCTACTTTATATTCCTACAAACCCTTAGCTAACATAGATGTCATATGAGTTTACATATTATCATAGATGTAGATGAAGACAAATCTTCTGGCTTGGTGAGGGTCACACAGATGAAGAAATGAGCCATGAATTAACTCAAGAAAGAATGGGCCAGATTCAGATCAGTGAGAAAAAGTTATCTAATGGTTTATCACATGAAAGCTCATGGACGAGGTTCAATTACAGCAGAAAAAACTTTTCTCCTAATAAAGTTCCACCTTTATCCCCATAGACTTCAGTGGAGCTTTCATGTTAGATAAGTTTTTCTGAATTGAACTGCACCTCAAATAGAATCTCGTCCATGAGTTTTCACGTGATAAACCTTTTTCTCACTTAACTGAATCTGGCCCAATGTTTGGAAACAGCTTTCGCACATCAAAACAAAAAAAAAAATCTGATCTGATAATACTAATTCATTATTCTGTTATACTTGATATAATGCTACAGAGTCAATGCTGGCACAACCTGACATCTTTGAAAGCATGATTCACATCTGTATATAAGAGTGTGCAAAGTAGGAAGGATGGAAACATGTGGTATATAAACATACTGACTGGGACAAATAAAACATTTATATTGCTTCAGAGTATTCTATGCTTGATGAACTAGCACTATAATTTTCAGCTCAAGGCCAACAAATGTATTTTTTTTAGCTGTAATACTGGTGTGTAGGCGCCATCTCAGTGCATTGTGCCTTAGTCTGAGCTTTCAGAAGGAGCCAGCGCTACACATTAGAACTGCTTTCAGCTAACCTATTGTTTCTCCTACTCCCATGTAACTGGAGGAGTCCCAATCCGGACTTGGATTTCTTACTAATGAGTGCTATTCTGATACCTACTGGGAGCTGCTATCTTGCTCCCTTCCCATTGTTCTGCTGATTGGCTGCTGGGGGTGAGGGGGGGGGGATATCACTCCAACTTGCAGCGCAGCAGTAAAGTGTGCCTGAGTCTGAGCTTTCAGAAGGAGCCAGCGCTACACATTAGAACTGCTTTCAGCTAACCTATTGTTTCTCCTACTCCCATGTAACTGGAGGAGTCCCAAGCCAGACTTGGATTTCTTACTATTGAGTGCTATTCTGATACCTACTGGGAGCTGCTGTCTTGCCCCCTTCCCATTGTTCTGCTGATCGGCTGCTGGGGGGGGGGGTGATATCACTCCAACTTGCAGCTCAGAAGTAAAGTGTGAGTGAAGTTTATCAGAGCACAGGTCACATGGCTGTGGCACCCTGGGAAATGAAGAATATTGCTAGCCCCATGTGAAATTTCAAAACTAAATATAAAAAAAAAATCTGTTTGTGTTTTTTAAAAACGGATTCCAATGCAGGATTCTGTTGGAGAAGCTCTATTAACTGATTTTGTAACAAATATGTTTTCCCATGACAGTATTCCTTGAACACCTGCCCTTAGGAAATTCAGTTGTAGGGCTCCCAACATGCCACAGTACAGGAATTAATCCCCTGCAAAAAGGTCCACTGGTAACAGGCCCGTGTGAGGATATACATAAGCCAATAATATGGCGCTCTTGTGAAAAACACACACCTGCGCACCTTTTACAGCTAGGTGGAAGTTACTGAACCCCATGTTATAGACCCCAAATCAATACAATCAACACAAACTTCTCTCAGCTTGCACCTCTCCTTTAAGACTGCAAATCATCATTGTCTGGGTTTTCACTTGTGTTTCTGCTGTTCACTACATATATGTTTAGTACAGGTATGGGATCCCTTATACGGAAACCCCTTATCCAGAAAGTTCCGAAAGGCCATCTCCCATAGATTTCATTATAAGCAAATAATTCCAATTTTTAAAAATAATATTTTCTCTCTGTAATAATAAGACAGTACCCCAACTAAGATATAATTGAGATATAATTAGATATAACCAAGATATAATTACCCCTTATTGGGGGCAGAACAGGCCTATTGGGTTTATTTAATGGTTAAATTATTCCCTTTTCTCTGTAATAATAAAACAGTACCTGTACTTGATCCCAACTAAGATATAATTACCCCTTATTGGGGGCAGAACAGCCCTATTGGGTTTATTTAATGGTTGAATGATTCCCTTTTCTCTGTAATAATAAAACAGTACCTGTACTTGATCCCAACTAAGATATAATTACCCCTTATTGGGGGCAGAACAGCCCTATTGGGTTTATTTAATGGTTAAATGATTCCCTTTTCTCTGTAATAATAAAACAGTACCTGTACTTGATCCCAACTAAGATATAATTACCCCTTATTGGGGCAGAACAGTCCTATTGGGTTTATTTCATGGTTAAATGATTCCCTTTTCTCTGTAATAATAAAACAGTACCTGTACTTGATCCCAACTAAGATATAATTACCCCTTATTGGGGGCAGAACAGTCCTATTGGGTTTATTTAATGGTTAAATGATTCCTTTTTCTCTGTAATAATAAAACAGTACCTGTACTTGATCCCAACTAAGATATAATTACCCCTTATTGGGGGCAGAACAAGCCTATTGGGTTTATTCGGTATTTGATTGATTTTTAGCAGACTTAAGTTATGGAGATCCAAATTATGGAAAGATCCCTTATCTGGAAAACCCCAGGTCCCATACCTGTACTATAAAATAGGCTGGAAATGTAAAATAAATTGAAGAATAACAATAAAAAATAGTAATAATAAAGCAACAAAACAAAAACAAACAAAAGACAATTCACACCAAATGTTCCTGCTCTCATCCTACAGTATCACCCTTTGCTATGAATATGAAATACAGCCTTGGTATTTCCCTTTCTTTATTGAAATATTTTTCTATCTGTTATTTTACTGGTTTTAATTATTTATCAACAACATTTGAGCATTTTCTAAAATCTCACAATGCAAAAGTCTACGGAAAAGAGCAATATAAAACCAGAGTAAAACTGACATGCTTTATTGGTGCAATAAACTCAGCATACATAAGGTCTAATGATTTGTGAAAATGGCAAATTTTGGCTTGATGTTTTGGCTGCAACATCTCCCACACATTGCATTCTAGCTGAACAACATGGTTTCAAAAGCATTTTGTTATGAAAAAAAGATAAAAAAAAAAAAAAACTAAAAATAAACATTATAAATATAACAAGAGCCAATGAACTTTGAATACTTTTGCACTTCTCATTGTGCAGTATTTGACACAAAACAGATTAAACGTGGGAGAACCAATAAAATAAGAAAGAAAAATTAGTTGTTTTTAGAAAAAGAGAAAACAAATACACCAAACATTATTTAGGTCTCAGAACAATACAATGATATATTAGGTTAAAGTGGTATTATACCCATTTAATTCATTACCATTCACCAGTTAAAGTATATCTTAGGGCTCTGACACACGGGGAGATTAGTCGCCCGCGACAAATCTCCCTTGTCATGGGCGTCTAATCTCCCCGAACTACCATCCCACCGGCGAACATGTAAGTCGCCGGTGGGATGGTACACGCTGCGCAGGCGATTTCGGCAAATCGGCGAAGTTGCCTCGCGAGGCATTTTCGGCGATTTGCCGAAATCGTGCTGCCGGGTGTGCCATCCCACCGGCGACTTACATGTTCGCCGGTGGGATGGCAACTGACGGCTCTCCGATGGCAACTCGGGGAGATTAGTCGCCCGTGAACAGGGAGATTTGTCGCGGGCGACTAATCTCCCCGTGTGCCAGAGCCCTTATCTTATAGCCAGGCTGAATTTCTAGTGTTTCTGCCAATAACTACTTTTTACTGACAGCAGAAATGTGTGTTTAAGAATATCAAAATATAAATGTTAAAAGTTTTTGATATAACATCAGACAGAAAAGAAAAAGCTTACAATATATATATATATATATATGATTTATATATTTTTATATCCCCTTCCAAATAAAGGTTACCTCCAAATTCCCTCAACAACACAAAACTAGCAACATGTGCAGGAATATCCCCACAATCTCGTTGATCTTCAAACATAATCTTTGCCCCCAGGCCAATTATAGCTCTAAGAGGACATATTTTTAGCTCTCTGCTTTATCAACCCCCTAAAATACTGATATTATATTTATTTTCTTAGGCTTTAGTTCTATAAACTGGATCTTCTATATTCTAATTGCACTCACTCATGAGGTCTGTATCTAACACATTAGGTTTGTTATTTTCCTAGTTCTAGTTATGGCTGCTTTAGGTATCCAACATACAGTATGCTAGATGCTTTGGAGAAGTATAGATCATATTGACATTCCTGTACAATTATATTAGGTCACATGTCTAAGGAGAATTACCAGCAAGATATAAATACAAGTCTGATGAGCAAATCTAAACATTTCCTTATTCAGATGAGTTAACTCTAAACAACATTACTTAAAGGAAAAGTATTTCCCCAGAATGAATACTTAACCAACAGATAGTTTATATTATGTTAAGTGACCTATAAAAGAATCTCGCCAAACTGGAATATATATATCAGTAAATATTGGCCTTTTACATCCTATGCTTTGATCCCCCGTTAAGTGATGGGCTGTGTGCTCCCTCAGAGATCAGCTGACAGGAAATAATGCAGCTCTAACTGTAACAGGAAGTAGTGTGGGAGTAAAAGACAGAACTCTGCCCATTCATTGGCTGATGGGGCCTAGCATGTATGTGTGCCTTGGCTTGTTTGTGTGCACTGTGAATCCTATGATCCCAGGGGGCGGCCCTTAATTCTTAAAATGGCAATTTTCTATTTAGGATTACCCAATGGCACATACTACTAAAAAGTATATTTACTGTATAAGAGAATAGTTTATTTAGATGAAGCTGGGTTTACCATTTGAGCTTGTTTATGCAATATATTTTTATAGAGACCTACATTGTTTGTGGGGTATAATTCACATTTAGTGCTATGCCTATGGTAAGTATAGTACTGGCACTGTAACTGCTCAGATACATAAAGAAGACTAATATCAAGACCAATATCATCGACCACATATTTTTCAGCAGAAAAGTTGACAGTACAGTTGACAGACTACAAGGTACTACAAGTTTAGCTAAGTTACTTGTTCATGTATAAGATCTATCTTCCAGAATGCTTGGGATAAGGGACCTTTCCAAAATGTGGATCTCCATACTTTCACACATTAAATAAACCCAGTAAAATTGTTTTGCCACCAATATAGATCATGCAACTTAGTTCCTATCAAGCAAAGATACTGTTCTACAGTGTCGGACTGGGATGCCAGGGGCCCATCATAAAAACTTAGACCATGGGCCCACTCTCCAAGCTATTTTTCATCCACTTCTTACTTTCTTTACATACTATAATCTATTCTTCTATACATTAGTCGCTTTGTTTCCATAGAAAAATCAGTAATGACCATGAATTAGGCCAAATGACTAAAAGCAGGAGGGCCCATGCCACCTGGGCTCACCGAGAATTTTCCTGGTATCCCTGTGGGCCAGTCCGACACTGCTGTTTTATTATTACAGAAAAAAGTTTCTAAAAATTGGAATTATTTGCTTAAAATGGAGTCTTTGGGAAATGGTCTTCCTGTAATTCTGGATAACAGGTTTCTGGATAAGGGATGCAGTACCTGTACATTGTTAATATACTTATACCACAACTATAAAGAAGCATAAGATGATATTAATATATTACATAAGTCGTTCTCTACATATTAAGCTTATGTTTCTCCTTCAGTCTCTCAGCTTCCTCTATGAACTAGAATGGCCGACCCATAAAAAAAGAAATCTCTGGAAACCTTTCTATCTATCTTTCTGTTTACTGTTATCTAATTTAGCCATAATCAGATTTCAGGGGTAATATATACATTTATATTAAAACACAGTTATAAAACTCAGCACCGTAATAACAATAAACCACTAGTCTGATTGTAAGAATATGTTAAAACAGTTTACAGTTTTATTGTCCTTTTTTTCATACTGGAAACTGCTGCATAACACAATGTTTTCTTTTTAGTATGCACACAATAAATTTAAGCATCGAAAAATAAGAATAATTTGTGCATGCACTTTATTTTATGGAGCAAAACCATTTGCACAACAATTCACTCATAAAAGCTTTCTTCTTATTTACAGTATCTTGTCTGATGCACGGCTTTAAAAGCAAGGCTGCAGCTCCCTTTATCACTGGGATCCTGTGTATATATCTGTGTCACATAATTACTAATAGCTACAATAATATTTTAAGATTGTGAAGGGATGATAACATCACATCATTTCATCTCTTTCTCTTTTTTTTTTTTTTACCTAATTTAAACAATATATACACCTGCCATGCATGTTTCTGTATCATTATAGCTTTAATACGGTACCGGGGTATATTTTTGTTTTAAAGGTACTTGTATTTGGTTGATTTTCCATTATTAGCAATTCTTATTTCTTCAACTTTTCTATTTAATTCTCATAAGGTGCCGTTTGAAGTGGAATAAAATAACTGAAGGCAGTCATTTATAAAGTATGTGTGCTGCGCGCTTATCCACAAAAATGTCATTTGGCCTATAACCATTAAGTGTTTCCCACTATACTGTACTTGCCATCGTCAAGGATGGCAGTACACACATTAAAAGAATTCACATATTTTCAATTAAAATAATTAGTGATGAGCTAATACAGGGGTGGCAAAACGTTGATCGCAGTCGACCAGTCGATCCCCCGTAAACTTCTGGTGGACCGCGTCTAAGCCAGGAAATGTGGCACTTTTATTGGGTATGCGTATGTACGCTGTGTCGCGTACGTACGTGGGGAGGAGCCAAAGTCGATTGCCACATGAAAAAGTCTGGGCACCCCTGAGCTAATATGTCCTGTTTTGCTTCGCTGGAAAATTTGCAACTTTTTTTTGATGTGTGAATTTTCATGAAACAATTTGCCAGTGCCGAAATGCGGAAATTTGCTGCAAATCCGGGGAAAAAAAATTGCTCATCATTAATAATAATATCAACAGCTATTATTATTATACATTTGTTTTAATCTTTAAAAAGAACCTTACATTAAAGAAAAAAAAATTCTTAACATAAATTAAATATTACTCATTAGATGCCAGCTATATAGAGTTCTGGGCCAAGCAGAAGTACGCCCAAGGCAAGCTGCTAATTGCACCCAGGGTGAGATTGGCAAAGTGACAAGAAGCCCATCTGTTGGTCTTCCAAGACCCTAAACCAGGGGTAGGCAGACAAAAGAGATACGTGCATAATGCCCCTCCCAGTATTGTGCCCATTGCATGCGTCTCTACTATCAACCCCTTGTTCTGGCTCTGGCACTTTTTATATGATGTAGACAGTGGTTTCTACTTGGTCTTAATTTTGTATTTTTTTTTGTTGGTTTTAAAGCTCTCCAGTTGGAAAAGATGTAAGTGCCTACTGTCCCCCACCCAGCTTTCTCCCCTTGGCACGTCCCTTTTCTACCTACCTCTAGTTCTGGCTCTGGGCATACAAATGATTATGTCTCTTCAAAGGAGTAATTCACCTTCAAATGAACTTTTTATATGATGTAGACAGTGGTTTCCACTTGGTCTTAATTTTTTGGTTGGTTTTAAAGCTCTCCAGTTGGAATTCAAGCAGGTATATGGTTTTTAACCCTACCAGCCAAACAGGAGTATGAATGAGAGACTGTAAGACAAATAGGAGAGGACCCCAAAAAAAAATAAGTAATACAAAGTAAGATTTTTTATTTATTTATTTATTTTGGCTGCAGGGGTCAGTAACCCCCATTTGAAATAAAGAAAGTGGTAGAAGATGAAAGCAAGCAATTTTAAAACTATAAGAAATAAAAAACAAGGCCCTATTGAAAGAAGGATTTTATAACATGGACTTCCCCTTGAATTAATGTGGGTAATCATGGTTTTGTGAAGCAAAGCAAAGGATTACTTGTTCCTCTTGGAGCAAGGGATACTTTGGTTAATAAATGCTTTAATGTGTTGAGCTAATGGCTTCATGTGCCTAAAGCTGGTAACAGTACAGCTGAGCGCGTGTCACTCCGAAACACTTCAGCCAAACAAACTGCTGGCTTTAGCTGCATTAAAAGCTAATGGCTGAATCAGTCGGACAAGAGCCTAAATATTTTACAGCACTGCCAAGAGAAGCTGGAACCAGAATGGGGTATGGGCTTCCAGAACAGAGATAGGAAGACCATCCCTCTGGGGAGAGAAGATAGGAAACACAAAGTAAGATATCCTTAAGCTGTTGAGTTGAGGAGACCATAAAGAAACCCCGTTGTGTATTATTTAATAAAAAAAAACCAGTATTTCCCTAATCTTGAGATACATTCCTACTTTATCCCTAATGCTATAAGAGATATATGATACTGACTTGGCTCATTCCGGTCATTCTATATCCATCACTGCTTTTGTGTTTTTAGATCCCTGGCTTACCTTACCCTGTTATATTTTATTCTGGAACAACGCAAAACCTATTAGCTACTAATATTGTCTACTATTTAAATGGAAAGGTCTAAGCGCTGGATGAAAGGTTGTAAGGTAAATAAGAAAAAAAACACAAGTTCCTTAAACTTTTAATGGACCTAATTCCTGGATTTATGCGAGCACTTTACTGCACTACGTTGTGCATGCCCCATCTATCAATAAAACAGCTTACATAAAGTTAAAAAAAAAATAACACAGTTAGAAAAATCAAAATTCAGAAAAAAAGAGGAAAACGGGTCAAGGTCATGGTTCTTAAATAGCCTATCCTTAGTAATTGCAGGTGATTTAGTAGCGTGCTTTCATATGACCAGCAGCACAATCCCACAAAGGGATTTGCATCATCTTCAAAAAATGTGTTTCTAAGCTATTTGCAGAGTGGAATATTGCTAGACTGCAGAAATATCAAACTGCACATACAGAAATACATTCCCGTTTTTATTACTGTCTTAACAATGCGGAGTAGAGGCTTCTTGTTTCATTGACATAAGTAAGCACATTTGAAATACGCTGCAATATAAGGAGCATTAAAATTGCTCAACCTACAGACTTTGCAAAGTACAGGGCTCATTTACAAACATTACAGGGTGATGAGTGAGTGTATTTCAGAGACAAATATTTTCCTGCTCTGAGTCCATTCGCGCAGCCTGGAGCCTGCATATAATTGGATCCTCTACAAAATACGCTCTCCCTCCCACAGCATATGCTAAGAATGCCCTCAGAACCTGCTACTTGTTGCTTATGACACAAGCTTACTATGCTGCTCAATTGGCAAAAATCATTAGCAGAAGCCAATCTGTAATATCACTTGGCTTTATTCCCTATGATTTTAAAGGAGAAGGAAAGGTAAAAACTAAGTAAGCTTTATCAGAAAGGTAAATGTAAATACAGCCATAAGCACTTACAGTAATGCTGCACTGAGTCCTCTATCAAAAGAAACACAGGATTTCTTGTCTCCTTTTTTGGAAACATGTTCTTAGGGTATCTGACTTCCTCTCAGAAAAATCCTTCATTCCTGGGGCCAGAGTCTGTCCAGCTCTCTCATGCCCCCACAAGAATGATAAGAACTCCCTCCCACTTCTCTTAGGAATGAATGATCTGAGCTATAAGGGTGAAGACACACAAAGCTACTAGTAGCAGATACTTGTCGTGGCTACTAATATAGACAATGCTGATCATTTACTGATAATTGTCTCTACATGTGTTTTAGCAGAGGTAATTCTCAGTATCATCTATGGCAGGGTATTTTCTGGAGTTTAGTAGCCATGAAAAAGTAGCTGCTACTAGTAGCTCAGTGTGTCTTCACCCTAACAGCTAGACTGCAGGAAGGAAGCTACTTAAAATGGCAGCTGCTATCTTAAGTAAACGGAGAAAGCTGCTTACTCAGGTATGTTAATGGTTTCTGCAGAATAAATATAATGTTCTATGTAGCACTAATGAGGCAAATCTATTGGCAGTAAAATGCCAAAATGACTTTCCTTCGCCTTTAAAGAAGACCAAAGTTGGTCAGATTACTATAAAATACACACAATAGGTGGCTAGTCTGTAATCCAATCGGATGCAAGGGGTGATGAGCATCAATGCAATCCCGTGGAAATAGTTACTATACAACCATGCTTCATGTTTATTTTATAGATGTCCAGTTTTAAAAGGAAGATCATGGAAATGCTTTCTCTTTAGAGAAGGAACCACTGCTGCATGGATGATTAACATTTAGTGCAGTCTGCAGCATACACTGGTCTAAATATAAACAGTCATCCCTGCTATTAATAAGGTATTATTATCTTTTATGCCCATCAAGCGCAGTTGCTGGCCCTGCAGTCAAAATGAAATGGTGCACAAGCGCAGTTGCATCCATTTTGTCTAACTAGACAAAGCTCAAGAGAATTGCCCCTTTGTGACCACAATGATGCTGGAATTGTGGGAATAAAATAAGGGTGCACTAAATTCAGGATACGGTTCAGGATTTGGCCAAATCAAATCTGAATTGTGGCCTAATTTGCATATGCAAATTAGAATTTGGATGAGTTCATTTTTTGGCTAAGTCTTTTATGAAGGATTTGGCTGAATCCCAAAATAGTGGATTTGATGAATCCCTAGAGAAAAAAATGTGCACTGTTGGAAATATAAACATAACAATTGTGCTCAAAATTGCACTTTGCTCACTGCACTTGTGGATGTAACTAAGCCCTATTAAAAGCTGAGAGCCATAGAGCTTAGTTGGCCATACACATTAAATCTTTGCCCAATTTGGACACCGATGTGAAAGATGAAATTGGGCTGTTCCAATTAATAAAAAAAAAAAAGCTAATAATTATAATAAGCTACACAGCAAAGACCCAAAAACATAAAGACCATATAAGCTCACTGGGAAAAGGGGCTGGATTTATCATTATGGTCAATGTGTGTTCATTTGAAATGCACCAGGAAAAACACAAACAAAGGTGGGTTAAACATTGCTGTACTCGTTGCTTTTGGCCATCATATGCAAGTAACCGTTGACAGACATGTCCTCACAGTGTGTTAATCTGCCAGACTCCAGACAAACAATGACAAAAAGAAGATGAAAGATAAAGTAATACATCAAGAGAAATCTGTCTTGTTATCTTCAGAAACTGAAGGAAATATATGATCGGGAAGTGACTACTCTCAGAATATATCAGCTACAAAGGAGCTTTGAGAAACCAGGGTAGAACAGCAGAGAAAGTGCCTCTGTTTAATGCACCCAAACACATTACATAGCAAGCAAGAGCCTGTCCATCTAATAAACCAATAAGCTTTCAAAATCAACCATTATAAATGTTGTATAAAGAGGCACTTTAGCTTCATGAACCATGAGCCACACAACACTGTAATCTGTTCCTTCAAAAAGTATCAATAAAAACCATTTGTATATGCTGAAATCCAGCTGCAAAACAGTTCTTCTCTTTCTGCATCATTTGAAATCCTGGCTGGGGAGGAGGGACTGAAACACTGATGTTACAAATTGTAACAATTTCTGCACAGCTTACAGATGGCATGCAGGAACTACCTAACCCATAATACAGTGCAGTGTATTGTCCCTTCCCTTACTGACATCACATGTGCAGGGAATTGTGGGATATGGAAGATGTAGGCTGAAGACAGGCTGAGGACAGTCGACTACAGTTACATTTTATTTGACTCTTAAAGTAGCCAGCCAGATCAGCAGAAGAACAGGGGGTGGGGCTTAGGGAACTGTACCAAACCATATCACTACATTAAAAGGCTGCATATTTTTTAAATTATGTACAGTACAAAGCTGCTTGAAATTATGTTTACTTTTCAAAAAGTTGTGTTTGGGTGGAGTTTCCCTTTTGTACATACACAGACTAATATAAGCTGCTAACTTGGTCCCTCCAGAAGTAATGGGAAGCTTATTGGTCCTCTTATGGGGCTTTACCAAAGGCCTACCAAACCAATATCTGTCCGTATATCTATGGAGAAGTTCAGAAAATCCTGTTGGGTGATGAGTTCAATAGTCTGTTGATGTGATCCTTTCCTGAAAGGTCTGCATAGGCCTACATAATGATACTATCACTGGCACACATTTGAATTAGCTCAGTTTGGCCTAGTACGTTGTGTGGGGGTCATAGTCGGGCAAATGTTTGATCATTTTGCAAGATCCCAAACGCCAAACTCCCAAAAGTCTATGAACTTTGAAGATCTTTATGACCGCTCAATAGAGTTACAGGTAGGAGGAGTATTTAATGGTCAACAGCAGGGTACAGGACATAAATAACAGTGATGGAGAAAGGGACCAATTGCTAAGAATAATTGGTTTGTCACTTATAGGGAGTATAAATGGGGTTTGACAAGACATTCTAGTAGCCAACAAGCAAATTGTCAAAGAGACAGTAGTGGGTTTGGTTCAAAGGTGCAATTTTTAATCGGTGCAATAAGGACATAAGTAAAAGCAATAAGGAAAGTGAAGAAATATGAAGAGAGAAGTGAAGAGAGAGAGCACATGAAGTATATATGTTGCACACAGTATTCATGCTTTTTGTCACCCCATTTTGTATGTTACTTTAAAGGAAATGGACAGGATACCTCACCAAAGTAAGGTGTTTTTAAAAGGTTCTGTTCCCACAATACATTCTTTCACCTTGCCTACACTGCAATTTTAACCTTACCCTCTTTTATTCTCCTTCATCTATCTTATTCTCTTGCAATCTACCCTCATTTCTTTGAGATTTAAATGCTCCCTAAAAGCCCTCCTATTTCAATAAGCCAATTGATGCTATAAAGATTGCCAATTTAAAGGAAAACTATACCCCCAAACAATGTAGGTCTCTCTAAAAATACATTGCATAAACCAGCTCATATGTAAAACCCTGCTTCATCTAAAGTAACCATTTTCATAAAAAAATTTACTTTTTTAGTAGTATGTGCCACTGAGTAATCCTTAATAGAAAACTGCCATTTTAAATACTAAGGGCCGCCCCCTGGGATCATAGGATTCACAGTGCACACAAACAAGCCATGGCACACATACAAGTTAGGCTCCATCAGCCAATTAATGGACAGACTTCTGTCTTTTACTTCCCACACTACTTCCTGTTACAGTTAGAGCTGCATTATTTCCTGTCAGCTGATCTCTGAGGGAGCACACAGCCCATTACAAAATGGTGGCTCAATTTAGAAGATGAAAAAGGGCATTATCTACTGATATAGATATTCCAGTTTGGTGAGATTCTTTAATAGGCCACTTAATATGATACAAACTATCTGTTGGGTATGTATTCATTCTGGGGGTATAGTTTTCCTTAAAGCGGTGTGTGCTGTTGAATGCATGTGTGTTGAAGGGAGATTTTCCATCTCGAGTGCGTCGCTTTGCCATTAAGTTCTGCAGAGTTCCTTGTGCCTCGCTTATGTCTCTCCCCTCCTGTACAATAATGAATTCTGCCTCTACAAAGCAAAAACACCAGCAAATAGGTTGATGAATGTTTTTTTGTCACGCAACATTAAGCTTTAAAATAGATATGATTAACACTGATTGTCGAACTGTTTAGAAATCTTTAACGCAAAACGGAACACTAATGTTTCTTAATGTTCTACAGTCTTAGCGCGAGGAGGCAGTAAGGTTTGCTGAGTAACTTGATTAAAACTGTATCCATAAATATGCTGCCTGGATTATTTTATTTCACTTTTCGTACGCAAATGTTCTCGAGGCTGAAGTCTTCTGTGCTTTTTAGTTCAGTAGATTAATCTGACAAATCCTTATGAGTTCATTGCCGCCATTTGTTATAGCTGCATTTGTTAGGGTTTAATTGTATATGTTATAGACCTTGTTAAAATAAAAAGAAACATAACCTTATGTAGCTCTGCAGCTTATAGCCAAGTGTCTCGAATGCCCCTCTGGAGACAACTATAGCTAAGGGCTTCACTGCTGTTGCAAAGAGTGAAACAGATTACTGTCCAGCTGTTTTCAACCACAATCCACAGCATCAGATGTTGAAAATGTGGAGGGTCATGTGACAAAAAGTAATTAACGCATTTCACTGCCATGTTTATTTCCCCCCCAACATGTTTTAGGGTTAGCATACTCCTAAATTCTAGTTTGTGCTAAGCCTTGCTACTTCTGATGCTCAACCAGGGCCGGAACTAGGGGTAGGCAGAAGAGGCAGCTGCCTAGGGCGCAACGATTGAGGGGCGCCAGGCAGGAGCCTCTCCTGCCTACCCCTAGCGCTACTTTGTCATTGCCCCCGCTGCTTGTCATTAGCGGCGGAGGCAATGACCAATCGAATCACCCCGCCCTGCCCTGCCTCCTGTGCTTTGGCGCGCATGTGCCGTTCGGGGGGCGGGGAGGTGGGCGGAGTTGTCCGACCGGGTTGCCTAGGGCGCCCGGTCGGCTTGGCCCGCCCCTGTGCTCAACTGGCACGATCAGAAAGGTCAAATGAAAGGTCCCATTTAAATGAGGGTGGCAAATCTAGAACTAAAGGTTACACATTATGCCAGGATTGTAATGTAAATGTTGGTAACAAGGTAAACACCTAAAAACAGCATGGGCAGGTAGATCCCCTAACACATAGGGGCCCATTTACAAAACCTCTATTAAGTATGTATGATAAAAGCCCCTCCATATTTTTTCGAACTTATTGAACATTTCAGAATGTCCATGATAATTTTGTTAAAATTCCACAACTTTTTTGTGGTTAAGTTCCACGAAAAAGTTGTACTTTTCGCAAAGACTACAAACATTTCGGAATTCATTCAAGCTTTGGTATTGTGACTATCTTTTCGCCAGGTTGGATCTGTCGAGTGCCATTGAGTCCTATGGAAGGCTTCCAAAATCCATTGAAGGCCAGAAAGGCTTCGTGCCGTTTACAAACGTTTTGATCCAAAAATTTTGTGACTTTCAGAAGGCAATTACGATATTTTTGTAAGACCGATAAAAGCATTTTTGCGACATTTTAGAAGATCAGAAATTATCATGGTTACTCCGAATTTTTTCCATATCGTGATTTTAAGCCCCAAAAATTCGGAGTTTATGGGCCCTTTAGCTTCTATTCTTACTGAATTCTGCAATAGGGATGCACTGAATCCCAGATTTAGCTCAGAATTTCTATATTTTTTTCTTTTTATCTGGATTTGGATTTGTCTGAATCCAAGTGCATGGCCAAACCAAATCTGAACATGTGAATTCAAGTCACGTGCTTATGGAAATTGCCATTTTTCCCATCACACACTTCATGCGTAGATCCCCCCCCCCACCCAAATTATGCTAACGTGCTTATGCAAATTAGGATTCAGCTGAATCCTTGGTGGAAGGTTCAGAATTGAAAATTTTAATTTGGTGCATCCCTAAACTGTAATATACAGAGCTTAACAGTAGCTGGTCGAGTAAAGTATAAGACTGCTGTACCCCCTTTTCTTTTGAAACTTAAGAATAAAAAGTTTGGACTTGGGCTACATTTTACTACATGTATTAAATTTTAGCGCGCCTAATCAGTATTATTAGAAGTGTATTTTCGACCTATTGTATCATGCTCCAATCACTGCAATCTGTTTTTGAAACAATAATACGACTAAAAGGGCTAATAATAAACGATAAGGCAGACATTTGGCTCAGCATAAGTGACAAGATTTCTTGTGGCACAACTCTGGGCATCTGGGCACATACTGTAAATCAGAACAAGCAACCAGAGCCACTTAAGCACAATTAATGTTCTATAGTTCATGATGCAGACCTTTTGTTTTCCCATTTACTGTATGAGGTCACATGTGGTGAAACCAAACTATATATTAACACAGCTCATATTGGAAGCAAAACCTGTTTAAGATTTTCTAAGCTGGCACACAGGCCACTTTCAACTAGGACTGATATCGCCAGGACTATCTCTTAGCTAAATATTTTCTTCATGTTGAACCTCTATATATTCTATTAAAAACGTTTTCCGCTGTAAGTCAGAAAGTACTTCACATAGTATAACATTTGATATCTTCGTGCTTTGCATCAAGTGAGGTGGAGATGAGAGCTGGAGAAAAATGCCAGTGGAAGAAGTTTCAAAGTTATTTTGCAGATATAGCCATAGAAAAAGAGCCTCCCTGAAAATTGTGACTAGAATTTTGAGATATAAGCCTCCTTGTTCTAGACCAATATAAAGTTGAGACTCCCTTAGCTCAAACATTTTTCAAATCTATAAAAGAGTACTACCAATTCCTACCATCAAGTAGGCTAATATAGTCTGCATCTCTAACTGCTAAATATATTATAGTCTTAAGTAGTTCCTTTATATTCCCATTTCTTAGCATTGGTACCCAGATAGTTAGTGAACTGCAGCTCCTGGCATTGTCCAAGATATAGCAGAGTATAGAAGAGTGCTGTTTCAGTCCAGTGACATGTGGGGACCAAGATTAAGAATCAGGGCTTTATAGCATTCTGAAGTTGGAAGGAAGTCACAAATCAGTTAGGGGGAAAGTTGATATAAGAGAACAAAGAGCAAGTGAACCTTAGCGGAGTTCATTGTTGACTTTAGGGAAAAAAGTCTTTATTTACTTGCCAACTTTGTTCCTATTTGGCTTGGTTGCAGTGTTACCATATGGGTGGCAATGCAAACTCAATGTCTAGTATTTCCACAAAAACATGCAAGAACTACTGGGGATTGCACCTTAGTTAAGCCCTTCTGCAGGGTCGGACTGGGGGGTGCAGGGCCCACCAGAGCTACCAGGGCCTCGTATCCCCCAAGGTGTCCCACTGCATCCCCTACTATCCCCACAAGGACCTCCACAGCACCACCCTAACCCCCCGCAACACTTCAGGGGAGGGACACCAGCGGCAGGGGGCGTGGTGACAGGTATTGGGCCTGGGCCTCCAGGGGCCCACCATGTTTGTTCCCGGTGCCCTGGTGGCCCAGTCCGACCCTGCCCTTTTGCATACAATTTTAGGTAGTTGTCCATTGTTGTGAAACTGCTCTACTACTAGACTAATATGGAAGGGCACGCTTGGGAAATCTAAACAGGTTTTTTTTTTTAATTTATATAAAGGATTACAATACCTTCTGCAAATGCAAAAATATTTAATAGCATACAATCCTTCCTCAGGTGCACAATTTATGGTTTATTCATTTCCAAGGAAGTAGACTTAAAGGAATACTACCATCTCTACCATCAAAAATGTGCTGCTTTAAGAGAAGCAAAGGGAACAACTATCGGTGGGCTGCATTTGTAGGCCATCGGGTGCCCCAAGCAGCTGCTATTGGGAAATCTATGTCTCCTGCTGATGTCAGTAAGTTCTTCCTGGCAGAGAAAGCTGGCTGTTGATTACAATATAAAGCTAATTTTTAGCTTACCTCAGCTTCTTCCATTCAAAGACTTGGGAATAAGGGATGATTACATTACGTTGGCCCTCGTTTTGTTAATTGAGAGGCCTGTTTGATTATCAGACATTTTCTGATACCGTTAGTAGAAAGCTAAGTACAGGTACTAAATGGGAAATGCATGTTCTGCTCAAAGTTTGTGGCGATATTCCCATATCAATGAAACCATGAAGAAAAAAAACACCCGTTTGAAGTCCGCTGATTTCCCCATCAGAATATAGGCAGTCTTTTCTGTAATTTCAGAGTTTTGTATTTTTGTATTGTTTGTAGGAAAAAAATATAGAAAGAAAACAAAAAAACATTGGCCATCACTTTGGGAGAGAGTTTTGACAGACCATCCTGCTGGAACACTTAGGGGCACATTCATCAAAGTACGAGTTCGAATCCAGAAATGGGTAAAATTCGGATTGGATACGATAATTTCTGATGATCGCAAATATCTGAAAATGCTTACGAAAAAAAATGTATTCGTCACAATAATATCGTATTGGCGATCCGAAAGTCAAACAATCATAAACAGCGGGAAAACCTTTCTGACTTTGATCCTTCTGTGCATGATTTTGGAAGCCTCCCATAGGGCTCAATGGCACTCTGTAGCTCCAACCCGGCCCAAGGAAAGCCTCCCATAGGGCTCAATGGCACTCTGCAGCTCCAACCTGGCCCAAGGAAAGCCTCCCATAAGGCTCAATGGCACTCTGCAGCTCCAACCTGGCCCAAGGAAAGTCTCCCATAGGGCTCAATGGCACTCTGCAGCTCCAACCCGGCCCAAGGAAAGTCTCCCATAGGGCTCAATGGCACTCTGCAGCTCCAACCCGGCCCAAGGAAAGTCTCCCATAGGGCTCAATGGCACTCTGCAGCTCCAACCTGGCCCAAGGAAAGCCTCCCATAGGGCTCAATGGCACTCTGCAGCTCCAACCCGGCACAAGGAAAGTCTCCCATAAGGCTCAATGGCACCCTGCAGCTCCAACCCGGCCCAAGGAAAGTCTCCCATAGGGCTCAATGGCACTCTGCAGCTCCAACCTGGCCCAAGGAAAGTCTCCCATAGGGCTCAATGGCACTCTGCAGCTCCAACCCGGCCCAAGGAAAGTCTCCCATAGGGCTCAATGGCACTCTGCAGCTTCAACCCGGCCCAAGGAAAGTCTCCCATAGGACTCAATGGCACTCTGCAGCTCCAACCTGGCCCAAGGAAAGTCTCCCATAGGGCTCAATGGCACTCTGCAGCTCCAACCTGGCCCAAGGAAAGTCTCCCATAGGGCTCAATGGCACTCTGCAGCTCCAACCTGGCCCAAGGAAAGTCTCCCATAGGGCTCAATGGCACTCTGCAGCTCCAACCTGGCCCAAGGAAAGTCTCCCATAGGGCTCAATGGCACTCTGCAGCTCCAACCTGGCCCAAGGAAAGTCTCCCATAGGGCTCAATGGCACTCTGCAGCTCCAACCTGGCCCAAGGAAAGTCTCCCATAGGGCTCAATGGCACTCTGCAGCTCCAACCTGGCCCAAGGAAAGTCTCCCATAGGGCTCAATGGCACTCTGCAGCTCCAACCCGGCCCAAGGAAAGTCTCCCATAGGGCTCAATGGCACTCTGCAGCTCCAACCCGGCCCAAGGAAAGTCTCCCATAGGGCTCAATGGCACTCTGCAGCTCCAACCTGGCCCAAGGAAAGCCTCCCATAGGGCTCAATGGCACTCTGCAGCTCCAACCCGGCACAAGGAAAGTCTCCCATAAGGCTCAATGGCACCCTGCAGCTCCAACCCGGCCCAAGGAAAGTCTCCCATAGGGCTCAATGGCACTCTGCAGCTCCAACCTGGCCCAAGGAAAGTCTCCCATAGGGCTCAATGGCACTCTGCAGCTCCAACCCGGCCCAAGGAAAGTCTCCCATAGGGCTCAATGGCACTCTGCAGCTTCAACCTGGCCCAAGGAAAGTCTCCCATAGGACTCAATGGCACTCTGCAGCTCCAACCTGGCCCAAGGAAAGTCTCCCATAGGGCTCAATGGCACTCTGCAGCTCCAACCTGGCCCAAGGAAAGTCTCCCATAGGGCTCAATGGCACTCTGCAGCTCCAACCTGGCCCAAGGAAAGTCTCCCATAGGGCTCAATGGCACTCTGCAGCTCCAACCTGACTCAAGGAAAGTCTCCCATAGGGCTCAATGGCACTCTGCAGCTCCAACCTGGCCCAAGGAAAGTCTCCCATAGGGCTCAATGGCACTCTGCAGCTCCAACCTGGCCCAAGGAAAGTCATGATACTGAAGCTTGAATAAATCCGAAACTTTCGTACGCGGCGCGACAATACGATTCTGTCGCACAAATTTTGTCTCAAAGCACAAAAAAGTTGCACGAAGTACAAAAAACTTGTGCAAATGTACCAAAAATCCTAGTTCCTAGTGTATTGCTTATTGGGAGATCATTGTAGACCTCTTGCTGTACTCATTCGGAGGATGGACAACACTTTTTACTATATCCCAAGCAAGGTATCAAGGCATGCTTTATAGAAGGGTATACATCCTAAAGCCTTTTGAATCCAGAATCTGGGAAACCTACAGACAACTTAGATGGAATTTTTAAAACGAATGCTGGGACTGACCGAATTGATCAAGTGATTACAGAAATATTACCATTTAAAGGGGTGGTTTACCTTTAAGCTAACTTTTTTCTGTTATTTGCCTTCTTCTGCTGACTCTTTGCAGCTTTCAATTAGGGGGTCACTGACACCAGCAGCCAAAAAAACAGGCAAAACTATTGCTCTGTGAGGCTACTATTGTTTTGTTACTTTTTATAACTTATATTTCTGTTCAGTTCCTCTCCTATTCATATACCAATCTCTCATTTAAACATGTTGCTCCCCAACCCCTTGGATGTTGCTCTCAGTGCCCCCAAACCAGGGAGTTATTTTTGAATTCCTGGCTTGGGGGCAAGTTTTGGTTGAATAAAAACAAGATTTCCTACCAAATAAAGCCCCTGTAAGCTGATAGTGTGCATAGAGGCTGCCTAATAGCCAATCACAGCCCTTATTTGGCTCCTCCATGAACGTTTATGGTGCTTGTGTTGCTCTCCAAGTCTTTTTACATGTGACTGTGGCTCATGAGTAAGAAAGGTTGGGGATCCCTGCTCTGGAGTGTCAAACCTTATAGATGGCTTTGGGGCAATGATCCAATTTTTTAATATTTGTTTTTCTTAAAAATTGGTCAATATTAATCAAATGTACACTTTTCTAGTCAATTGATCTAAATGGTTATAGGGATGATAAATGGTTATATGATAAATCGCCACCTATATTTGTGTAGATAAACATTTCACATACATATACAAGGTATCAGCTGCGTACAGCGGGAATTTTAGCAGCAGTATTCTAAGCTGCTAATGATGTCAATTATTTCCAGGAAAACAATTTTCCAGTTTGCACAATGTTTTTCGACTGCAATAAATTGTATTTATGTTATTCCACAAACATGTCTATACACCTCGGTGACAGCTCAAAATACTGATCAGAAATCTGTCAGCGCAGACACGCATCTCTTCAAGCAAAGGCTCACCGTTTCTGACAAGGCACTGCAATAACCAATGGATTTGCGCTCAGCTGCAGTTGCACAGACACTTTACTACAGGCAGCTCAAAGCCAGCTGTCAGGCTACCAACATATCTTAATATTCAAATCGTTCTAGTATATTTGCAAACATTTGCTGAGCGTGTTTGGTGTTTCATTCTAAGTGACAGAGTTATGATGGGGTGCAAAATATTTCATGCCAAAAAGAAAAAAAGTAAACGGCGTATTTATAAAGTGGCAGTGTTCTACTTATGTGTGAATGAATGCTATGTAAATAATCTATTACAAAATAATTTTTTTTTTGTTTTTGCAGACAAGTTCAGGCAGCAGGAATATCTGTTATGAAACATGGTGTAAAAAGTGTTGGCACTCAATGCTGTTTTTTAAACTAGATGCTTTCAGGCAATGCCTCAGTTTATACCAAAAGTCATACATGCCAACATGATGTTTTGTGGATTTAATGCCTTTTAAAATGGGTCTTTATAAATAGAAGAAGGTCAAAACATTCAGCATCGCCAAACCTGAGAGGCAAATTTATCAGGTATCAAACCAGCAAATCCAGCAGATTTCCAAAAGAGTTTCCAGTAACTTACTATGTTTAGAAATACTAGTATAAAATATACAACTGGGCGTTTGATATGATTGATCTGATAGAACGATATGATTGATTTGAAAATAAATAGATAAATAAATAAATAACTTATCATTGTCCGAGCCTTCAGTGATTTCTTATGTCAGACCCTGAAAATAATGTATGGCCTGGGATGTTGAATACCATAGAAGGATATAGTCAAACTGAAGCACATACAAACTTTCTTAGCTGGCTGATCAGAATTTGATTGTTTCAAAATTTTTTTAATAAATGTCAAAATAATATTAAACCAGCCTGTTTTTATTACCTAAAGGAATCCAGCAGAATCCTGCATTGAAATCAGTTTTTTAAAACCACAAACACATTTTTTTATATTTCACATGGGGCTAGCCATATTTTTCATTTCCCAGGGTGCCACAGTCATGTGACCTGGGCTCTGATAAACTTCAGTCACACTTTACTGCTGAGCTGCAAGTTGGAGTGATATTGCCCCTCCCTCCCAGCAGCCGATCAGCAGAACAATGGGAAGAGAGCAAGATAGCAGCTCCCAGTAGATATCAGAATAGCACTCAATAGTAAGAAATCCAAGTCCGGCTTGGGACTCCTCCAGTTACATGGGAGTAGGAGAAACAATAGGTTACCTGAAAGCAGTTCTAATGTGTAGCGCTGGCTTTCTGAAAGCTCAGACTCAGGTACAATGCACTGAGATGGCGCCTACACACCAATATTACATCTAAAAAAATACATTTGTTGGTTCAAGAATAACATTTTAAATGGTAGAGTGAATTATTTTCTATGTAAACAGTGTAATTTAGAAATAAAAAGTACCCCGTAAAAATCCTAACAGTTTCCCTTTCACAGGATTGCATCCAACAAAAATACATAACCCGCATACTCCGGTAATGCTGGTGAAGACCCCTTAGGTGATAGCCACACATCATATACTGCAACAAAGAGTAGTAAAGGAGACACAAAGACTCTATATAACATGCAAGATCATCCAAATAAAGGGAAGGTCCACCGTCTCAAAATCGTGGTGTCAAAGTTAGGATCTTGCAGTCTGTGTTAACGTTATAGCACACAAGGGGGGGGGGGATTTTATACTTCTAATATGATATTTTATTTTTTAATGGGACCATACTCTAACAGTATGTTAGTATGTATGCCCACTGACAATTCCGATTGCAAAATTAATTTCATATTTGGACAGCTTTAAAAAATAATTTCATGTTTTTCTTTTTAGCTTCCATTCACAGCCCTTCATTGTGACTTATCAATGTGTAATTGACTCTTATGCAGACATTGGAAGTGTGTGTGTGTTCCACTTACTAGTGGTGCCACTGGGTCCGCCAAAGCTTTGCTGGTGCTGTACATTTATTCGGGCTTCGTCTCTCTATATTAATGGAAAACCGTAAGCTAGAGTCATGCAAACACAGGGAGATGAAACGCAAATATGTGCACAACAACAGGAAAAGATTAGGTAGACACAAAAGCAGTAAGAACATGCCACTCCTGTGTCATGTATATGATAAGGAGCAATTAACCCATGAAGTGTCCAATAAAGAAAAGTGTAGCGGTGCTAAAACCTAGATAAATCTTTGAAACTTCCCTTTATTGTATTCCATGTTATAAATATTATATTACCTAACACAATGAAATAAGAAATTCTCAGCCCTTCTTCAGAGAGATTCCAGAAAAGATCAGGTCCATATTTAAATAAAAGTATATATGCCTACCTACTTGCAACACCTGCCTTAAGCAGGGCTTAATCCAAGAGGGGTGGGAAGGGGGGAGGCACGTAGGTATCATTCACACACGAAGTTAGGGAGAAGAAGAGCACAGCTTACACCGTTTTTTTGGTTTATTCCCACACCAAAGTGACCAAAGTGTTTGTGAATGTGATAGAGACCTTATATCGTGATCCAAATTAGTGGAATTAAACGTAGTTTTGTCGATTTCGAGAACTTATGGTTATACATTTCATAGGAAGGCGTTTCAGCAAATTTTAATACTGTCTAAACAAGGCTCTTGCAAAAAACAAACATATTTTCCCCATGGACTTAATATTTTTCCAAGTTTCTGTTTAGCTTGATTTACATTTTGCACAAAAATCTCTTCAGACTCAAATAAACATTTACAGACATCAGGCAAATTCAAAGTGTGAAGCCAGCTATAGTTAAGAGAAACAATATAGATTAAATCTATAGTAAACAAGAACAACTTCTCTTTATAAAAGACAGTCACAAAGGCCTCGTCAGGCTGTGCTTCGAAAGTGTTAACCATGTTGACCCTACAAAATTCAATTCTACCACTGCAATCATTTTGTGATCCATCTTAATGCATATCCCGTTGTCCTTGGCCAATCCTCTCACTGCATCTACCAGCTGACTTAGTGTACTCTGTATGGCTCCCTTGGGCTACTCAATTACCAGCATGTTCTCCTGGGGTTGCCAAGGGCACTGGTTCCAGAACTCCACATTCTTGCTACAATGTTTGATCCTTTCTTTTATCTCCCTTGGCAACAATGATCATTTTGTCCCTATCTCCCCTGGTATCTTGCCTGTCTTTCTCTCGATATAGTCAGCTGCTACCTACAGTTCAGGCTTTATATCCAAAGCCAAACACAGAGAAATCAGTTTATCACTTGAATGTATGGCCAGTTGTACTAATTATTGTCCCCTCTTCATCTACTCTAGAAATGATGATGATGATGATGATGATTTACTTACATGGCAAAACAAGTCATTAAGTTAAAGTAAAAAGTGCAACCATCAATCATAATGATCACTGTTAGCTATATTTATTAGTAGTAATAAACCTTTTTTCCCTTTGAAGATAATTTGTTATTACTTTACATTGACCCTGTTAAATCAGCATTTTTCCAATTTATTGTTTAACAAAAAGGTGAAAGCAGGAATATTTGGTAATTATACCAAAGAATATACACAACAAAGGCAATATTAAACACAACTCATAACAAGAATGTATGCGTACCAAATCAACTACACCAAGGGGCAGATTTATTACGCAGTGTAAAAAAAATGGTGACAGCATTCGCTACACATTGATACATAAACAATGGCATAAAATTGGCATAATTTTTTGTGTGCATTCTTTCTTCTACTGTAAAATAATGGAGTAAAATCTGCCATTCGGATGGCAAACTTCTCCATTTATTTTACACAGATTTTTACACCATTTTGCCAATTTTTTTTTTACACAGCACAATAAATAGGCCCCCAAATGTTTGACTTAAGTCTTGATATGTATGTTGAATCCGGTCTAGTTAGTTTTTGTCAGCTGCTAAAATAGTTTCAATAAAAATTTTAGAATGGAAAGTGTTTTGAATACATTCAGCCATATTTTTGGTGGCTGTACTGAACTTTTTAGGGTCACATTTATCAAAGTACGATTGTTTTAAAAGTTTTCGTACTATGCATATTTTTTGCGACTTTTTTGTACTTTGCGACAATTTGTGCGACAAACTCGTATTTGTCACACCAAGTACGAGTTTCGGAATTCATTCAAGCTTCAGTATCATGACTTTCCTTGGGCCAGGTTGGAGCTGCAGAGTGCCATTGAGCCCTATGGGAGACTTTCCTTGGGCCAGGTTGGAGCTGCAGAGTGCCATTGAGCCCTATGGGAGACTTTCCTTGGGCCAGGTTAGAGCTGCAGAGTGCCATTGAGCCCTATGGGAGACTTTCCTTGGGCCAGGTTGGAGCTGCAGAGTGCCATTGAGCCCTATGGGAGGCTTTCCTTGGGCCAGGTTGGAGCTGCAGAGTGCCATTGCGCCCTATGGGAGACTTTCCTTGGGCCAGGTTGGAGCTGCAGAGTGCCATTGTGCCCTATGGGAGACTTTCCTTGGGCCAGGTTGGAGCTGCAGAGTGCCATTGCGCCCTATGGGAGGCTTTCCTTGAGTCAGGTTGGAGCTGCAGAGTGCCATTGAGCCCTATGGGAGGCTTTCCTTGAGTCAGGTTGGAGCTGCAGAGTGCCATTGAGCCCTATGGGAGGCTTTCCTTGAGTCAGGTTGGAGCTGCAGAGTGCCATTGAGCCCTATGGGAGGCTTTCCTTGAGTCAGGTTGGAGCTGCAGAGTGCCATTGAGCCCTATGGGAGACTTTCCTTGGGCCGGGTTGGAGCTGCAGAGTGCCATTGAGCCCTATGGGAGACTTTCCTTGGGCCAGGCTGGAGCTGCAGAGTGCCATTGAGCCCTATGGGAGACTTTCCTTGGGCCAGGTTGGAGCTGCAGAGTGCCATTGAGCCCTATGGGAGACTTTCCTTGGGCCAGGTTGGAGCTGCAGAGTGCCATTGAGCCCTATGGGAGACTTTCCTTGGGCCAGGTTGGAGCTGCAGAGTGCCTATGGGAGGCTTCCAAAAACATGCACAGAAGGTTCAAATTCAGAAAAGTTTTCCAGCCGTTTATGATCGTTCGGATACGAAAATTTCGTGACTCTCGGATCACCAATACTATCTTGACTAATACGATTTTTTCGTAAGCATTTTCGTGACATTTTCGATCATCGAAATTATCGTATCTAATCCGAATTTTACACATTTTGGGATTCAAACTCATACTTTGATTAATCTGTCCCTTAGTGTAAACAATATACATTAAATAAAGAAAAAACGTTTCATTTCCAAAGAAGATGGCATCATATAAATAATACATTTCATGACACACTGTTTAAGTAGTTGCAAATCATTGCTACTGAAAATATGGTTATTAAAAGATGGATGGGTTGGTGATCCAAGGCACATTCCCATTATATAAAGGAAATTATCATTATAATGATTCATAATGATATGCCTTTACATATAAGTAGTGTGCAAAACAAAATATCTTGTTATTGATAGTTAGAGGCTTATGTATCAAAATTCAAATTTGTGGATTTTAGAAATATTTTTTCAAAAATATGTGACATTTTAAAAACTTAATTGTTTGCTTATTTACAAAAAAATCAAATCTAAAAAAATTTATCAAATAAAAAAATAAAATCATGCATCAAATTTATATTCTACTCATAGGGTCAGATTTATCAAAGCACGAGTTCGAATCCCGAATGGGAATAATTCGGATTGGAAACGAAAATTTCTGAAGATCGTAAATATCACGAAAATGCTTCAAAAAAAATTGTATTAGTCCCGATAATATCGTATTGCTGATACGAAAGTCATGAAATTTTCGTACCGAATGTTTGTAACCAGCGGTAAAACCGATCCGATTTTTTTTTGTGCTAAAAATACGAAAAAGTCGTGCAAGTTCCGAAAAAATTGCGCAAGGTACGAAAAAGTCGCATAAAATATGACTGGACGATCGAGTGAACGGTCGGAGCATTCGTGGATAAGTAAATGTGCCCCATAGTTTTTATTTAGTCTACAACCCCTCAAAAAAATGTTAAAAAAAAACTTGTTTCCTAGGATACCTTCCGTTGACTTCTACAAGAATTTGCAACTTTTAGATGCTGATGCTCTACATTTAAGTTTTGGAATTTCTTAAATAAATCTTGAATATTTGCATTTTGATTGAATTTGAATTTGGAAATTTGAATGCAAAAATTCAATTCAATCTCTGGGGCCTGGTGTTTCTTTATTTTTTGTTTTTAACCCTATTATGCAGCTCAGTTTTTCTTTTTTCCTAATAGGAATTTGTAGATTGTAAGCTCTTTTGGGCAGGGCTCTCTTCACCTCTTGTTTCGGTTATTGATTGCTTTATATCAGGGATCCCCAACCTTTCTTACTCGTGAGCCACATTCAAATGTAAAAAGACTTGGAGAGCAACACAAGCACCATAAAAGTTTATGGAGGTGCCAAATAAGGGCTGTGATTGGCTATAAGGGGCCTCTATGCACACTATCAGCTTACAGGGGCTTTATTTGGTAGGAAATCTTGTTTTTATTCAACCAAAACTTGCCCCCAAGTCAGGAATTCAAAAATAACTCCCTGGTTTGGGGGCACTGAGAGCAACATCCAAGGGGTTGGGGAGCAACATGTTGCCCCCGAGGCACTGGTTGGGGATCACTGCTTTATACGTTACTCTGTATGTCCAATGTATGAAACCCACTTATTTTACAGTGCAGCGGAATATGTTGGCGCTTTATAAATACATGTTAATAATAATATGTTGGAAAGAGTTTCCGTTGTCGATAATAATAATGTAAGAATGCTGTTTCACAAACAGGGACTTAAAAAAGTAGATACTTTTATTTATGATCAACATATTTGTCCCCACTGGGGTCTTTGTCATAAGCATAATTGGTGATGAGCGAATCTGTCCTATTTCAGTTTGCAGAAAAATTAGCAAAAATGTGGAAACATTTGCGAAAAACCATAAAATTTACGAAACACAGCTACCACACAAGTTTTTTTTTTTACATAAGCAATTTTTTTCACCCAATTGCAACTCTTTTCCTTTTTTTTTGTGCTGAATTTTGCACACGTTTTGCAAAAAAAATAGCGAAATGTAGAATTTCACAGCGCACCCATGCCTAGCAAAATTTTTTGACCCTGTCGGGTTAACTCCCCTCTTCAGAGGCAGGGCATCAAATAATCACAAGTCCTTTCTTTCCCCTAAATACCAAGAAATGTACCCTGCTTTCCCCCAGTCTTTTTAGCACCCTCAGGGCAGGCAGTTATTATTTAATTGGATATATATCTATCTATATACATTTATATATATATATATATATATATTAAATAGATGTATTTCTAAAGCTAATGCAAGAGAAACTGCCTGTAACAAATATAAATATATATATATATATATATATATATATATAATGCTTTTACAGTTTCAGAAGCTATCACAATAAAATGATATAGTAGTATAAAGTGCTGTATGAAATTGGAAACAGTATTTATATCACCATTCGGTCTGCAGTTTTTATTTACAACATAATCTCGTTTTCCACAGATATAAATTTTGCAGACACGCACATACGCTGTAATTTGAATGCAACTAGTGCGCCGACAATTTTTAGATTATGTATGTGCCACCTCTACAAAATATTTAATTTAAGCCTTGCTTATGATATATTTGTGGAGCGGTGAAGAACATACAGCAAAGCAAATCATAGCTTAATTAAAGTTAAGGCAAGGTCAATAATGTTCATAAGCAAGATGTTTCAGTGTGATGTCACTTGGGTACAATCAATTTAAATGCACATTGAAGAGTTTAATGAACAATGAGGAAAAAAAAACTGGATCAGGCGGGGTGGGTTGTGTGTATTAAAAAAAAAAAGAAGAAAGATGTTGACATTCTTTCAGATCCTTGTTCACAAACATTACATCAATAAGCAGTTATTATTCACTAATCTAAAAGAAAATGTTATTGATTGCCCTTTCATAATATTATCATCCAAATTAAAAAAAGAAGATGTCTCTAATATACAGAAAATTAAACTTAAAAAAAAAAAAAAAAAGTGCTATTAGCAATATGGGTTGAACGTAATGGACATTACAATAAGCTTGCCTTCACACATCACAAGTAATGAGTAAGGTATGTCTTTTTAACCTTACAATCACAATTAAATCTGCTTGCTCTTTTCACCATTCTACCTGCTTGACATATAAACAGGCAAATATTAATTTCATACATTTTTTTCATGGTAAATTTAATTTCTGGTACCGAAATTGTCCCTTAATTTCCTCCACGCTGCCTTATATTGTGATACATTAAAGGACAGTAACAATAAGCTCTCGTTTTCTTCTCTAGGCTTGTGCACCCAGGGTATTTTAATGCAGATTGCCATGCTACCAGCTTTTCCAGGGATGAAGAATACACTTCAGTAAAGTCAGGTACCCAAGTTAAGGGCCCACCACACAGCCACCCCCAGTCTGGCCCTGGGCTTACTTTGCTGAGGGGAAACAATTAAAGATGGCTGTGCTTTCCAAATTTTATTTGAATCTTTATGAATTTGGGGCTGGTAAATCTTGCGGGCAGGTGGGGGGCCGAAAAGGATTGGGGCTCACTGGGATTTTTCCAAGTATCCTGGAGGGCCAGCCAATCAATTCATTGTGTGTATTCCTGGCATTAAGCTAAGAATATTACAGCACCCATAGTTCTGGATAATTAATAGGGCACCCTATACTATAACAGAAAAAGAACAAACACCCATCATAATGGCTTTAAAATGGTTTTTCATGTATTAAACAGGCATAATCTGAGCCAGAAAGATACAAAATAAGTAGTAATACCTCACATCCAAGAGTAATGTTACCCATGGAGAGTGGCGACAACTTCTTCTGGGACAATAACAAGAATAAGACAGCATTATTGCCCCCTTTGAAATGAGCTGGTTGTATATTGGCTAATACAAGTTGCCAACTTGGCTCCTCCAGACAGAGTCAGAAGCTCATTGGCCTACTAACATGTCAGTTTAATATCTGGCCATAAGACCTTCACCTGAAATTTTGCTTAGGCTTTCAGAAAAAGCTACCTTTCTAAACAAGCAAATCTTTAGGTGTATGGCCAGCTTTATATGCTGTCAGTTACTATGTGCACAATGAATCGTGAACAGACATTGAGCACTGTTGAAAAAGAAGAGATGATGGGCCAGAACCACTATTTTTAAACCTATAAAATATTGCAGAGCATGTTAGAGCTACCCATGTGTAAAAAGAGTTACCTAGGGATTTCTAGAGGAGACTTCTGGATTTTCTGTCTTCTTGTGTTTTTCAGTTACATTCTATGGAGTCCAGAGTAATTTCTACCAGTTTAGCCGGAACAATATCGGTCAAGTAGGCATATATATGTAAAAAATATGGATGTAAATATAGCAGGAGTGTATATCTGGAGTAAGACTGCATTTTTAGAAGACTAATATACATAGATCTGCCATACCATTACATAACAAAGTGACAAATAGAAGCATATATTTCACTATATACAATCAAAATGCCATTCTCGCTGCTGTAATAATTAGTTTGTGTTTGTTTGCTGTTATCTAAGCCAGCACAAATCCAAACTGTTAGCAAACCAACATAATCTAGAAAACCTAATGTCCCAAGCATCAGAGATAATGAATCCTAGATGAATAGAGAGAAAGATAGAAGATTATATAACATACAAACAGGCAGATAAATAGGAAAATATTTATTGAAGATCGAATAGTCATTCCTAGCAAATAAAATCTGGATTAAATTAATCGATTAGATTGATTCATTTGGCCAATTCAAAAAATAGTTATTTATCACTGTCCGTAGTCTTCTGGCATTTGACAACTTAGGGGGACCATTGATTAATTTAGATTTCCGATTTTAGAGTTTTTTTTTTAAACTACGACTAAACTCATGAATGTCAGTCATTTATCAAAAGATCCAAATTGAAAAAGCACTAAAACTAAAAAAAGACATGAAAAAACAAGAATTTTTGTACTGTTTAGCTGGCATATTTTTGCTTTCAGTTTTGTCACAAAATAAATTGTTTCCACCAAAAAATCCAGAACCTAAAAACATTAGCACTAGTAATTCTTACATGGATAATGTATGAAATCTATAGCCTATTGCCAATTTTAATATTTTTCATTATTATTTTTCACATTTATGGAAATATAAATGAAATATTTATGGAACATAAAGGAAACCCCACGTGAGTTTTCTAACTCATGCTGGGTTTCGGGGCTGAATACCTCTGCAACTTTGCCTATTTCTCCCTTCATGTGAATTCCATCTATATTGATAGAATCCACTTACATATTTAATCCATATGAAATCAATCCATAACAAATCAGTATATTCTGTTATAGATCAACATTTGCAGGAGTTACAAATGACTGTTATGGATCCATTGGAATTGATCATTTCATAACAATCATTAATAAATCATATTAACAGAGTTAATACATAGGTAGGTAGACAGACGATAGATTGATGAGAATGTAAACATGTATAGATGTAGGATGAAAGGAACAAAGGGAGGGAGAGAAGGAAGGAAGGATAGAAGAAAGAAAGAAAGAAAGAAAGAAAGAAAGAAAGAAAGAAAGAAAGAAAGAAAGAAAGAAAGAAAGAAAGAAAGAAAGAAAAAGAATTGATTTAGCTATAGCTGTTGCACTATAAGAAGCAGTAAACCAGTAGTGGGGGAAGTGCATTGCTATATGTAAAGAAAAGACTAGAATTCTTGTCTCAGTAAAAAAAAAAACCTAATAATGTCGATGTTGCTTCTATATTGCTTTCACACAATAAATAACCACAGAGGATGGCGACTCTCTCAGTTCCTAGCAAGCCTGCATCTCTCTCACTGTTTACATATCTGAAACCCTAAGGCTACAGAGCACAACTTTAAATAAACTTACTTTTTAAACAAAATCTCACACGTCTAAATTACTACATGCTGATAATTTGTGTTAACTCAATATCTTCTTACAAAATCCGAGCAGGCAAAAGGATCAATGGAAGAGCTCAGGCTTCATCTCTCTTAACACGCTTCCATGTAAAAAAAAAAAAAAAAAATGGTATCATCTACCCAGTATTGATTTGTCTGAGAATATCAAATGCAAGCAGCTGATTTCTTTGAAATATATACAAAACGTCAATTATTTCTGTAGCGCTAGTCTGGTAGGTGTATATTTATTCCAGGCTTCTCATTAGGACTGGAAAACATGCAGGTGTAACAGAACATATGCAGGCATCACAATTCATTTTATACTTTCTTCCTTTCCATCCTACATATTAAACAGTGGGATTTACTTAATTTGTGGAGCTTCAAACTCTCGCTAGCGCAAGAGGGCTCATTTATGTCTGCAAGTGGAGTTTGGCATCTGCAATTTCCCTGCAGTCAGTTGCATGTAAAACCACTTTCATTAAAGATACTTGCATCAAAATGTTCTCCTTGCACTTCTGTACAGTTGAACTCAGTGTTGCATAGTCCTTTCTCCCTTCCATTCCGAAATGAGCACTGCTGCCGAACACTGGAAATGATGCAGTCACAACTGCACTCAATCTGTCTCGAAGCACACTCGCAGTTGGGCCCATTTTGGCAAATTGGATGCAGCTGTGGTAGGCGCAATTGCATCAAGAGAATCACCCGTTTGCATCCACAATTATGTCGGAATACTGGGGGAAATGGTGCATTGTGGAAAAAAACATGGCAATTGCACTCAAAATCGCACTTTGCTTGCTGCTCTTGTAAGTAAACGAGCCCTAAGATCTCTTACCCATGAATGTTGTGCCACTAATCAGACATATTAACCCAATAGGGGACATTTACGAACACATCTGTAACTGGAGATGCTCTGAAATGGATACAAATGTAAATGTTGATGCAAGTCCAGTGCACTTCTACTATTCCATATGGGTGCAAATTGCATCTATCCTAAGACTTTGATGGTGCACAAGTCCACCTATTAATGCTGGAAAACATCCTGGACCTAGCAGCAGCTCTCAGGTTTCAATAGTGGGTTGCATTAATAGGAACAGTAGACATCTGCAAAGTGAGTCTGATGCAAACTCTGTTTTGAATGCTCTGAAAGTGACACAACCTTAACTCTGAACCTTTATTCTCCAAAGAATTCAAAGACACATTGGTCCTAATGTGTTATTATTTTGCTGGTTAATTTCCATTTTTTGGTTTGCAGTTTTCAGACCTGGAATTTTAAAATCCAAATGCTTTGATATAATGAAAAACAAGACTAATTATAATTCTGAAGCCTCATTGTCAATATAGGTTTTTGGTTGCTGGGATCAGTGACCCCCAACAACCAGATAGCAAATTTCAGCTTCATAAAAACAGTCAAAATAGGAAAGCTAATAATTGAAAATTTGCTTAGAACAGGTCCATCTATTACTGTGAAGATATTGTGAAGCTAAAGCTTCCCCTTAATTCTTCTTTAATTATACAAAATGGGAATTGTGTCTCTAATTAAAAGCATTTATTTGATAGTAACTACAAAACAGATATTGCTTCTGAAAATGATTGTTTTGTCAACACCCAAGCAGTTTCTAAACTACAAATCCCATCATCCTCATTGATCTGGATGAGCTGAGATTGATGAGAGCATAGGAAGGAAGCATATCAACATACATCTTCTCGCATTCCTTCAACAAATGTTATCCTCTAACACACAATAAGAATATAAAAGTCAAAAGGATATATCTAAATAAAAAAAAAAGAGAACATTCCATCTACATGAAAATTATACAATTAAAATAAGCAGAAAATCTCCTGCTAAAGTGCAGGCTGGCAAACACTTAGGAAGCTCTACAATTTGGCTTCCATATCTCTGAATTGGTATTTCAATGACAGATGTTTGTTGCGGCGAAAACCTCTGTCAGGACAAAATTAGGTGATCTATCATTTTAAGATATGGTCTTCATATACTGTTTACTCGAAGATATCACTTGCCTCAAGCCAATTTTGACCAAGAACATTCTGTGATATGGAAGTGATTTGTATATCATCATTTTTGTGATAGATGTAGCTCTTGAACACAAAATAACCTACCATTCCACAGTATTACAGTTAAAACTCTGATGCCGGTAAATCTGCACCAGTGTTTTTATTACTGCCACTGCATCAGGCTTCAATGTGTGTTCTTTTATTTGTGGAAACTGATCATTGCTAAATAAAAACTCTCACCATTTTGCACCTTTCATTTCCTTTTTTTCTAATTTAGTTTGTTTATTCTACACGTATTTGGTATACAAATGTGAGATATGTGTCATATATGTTAAATGTTCATAGAACCATTTTTCCTTTGTATGTATTTAATATGTTGAGTTTGGTGCACCAATACTATCTCCAGCTTTCACCGGTGGAAAAGAAGATTCTATATTTTGTACATTGAACTAATAAACCATGTATAAAATACAAAGTCTTGAGAAATTCACAGAGGGCAATAAAAAAATTTCAATTTAATAGATGGATGAAAAGTAGATTACGAAATGCATATTTAGTTAAAGGGGACCCGTCACCTTAAGAAATAATTCCAAATTGTTTTCTATTGTGTTTGTCAAGCAAAATAAACTTTACTTACACTATATAAATTATTTGAATCTTATTTTCTTCAGCCTTGGAATTCACAATTGCAGCAAGCAGGCAGGGGCCATTTTGTGGACACTGTTATCAAAGCAGGGATTGCATTCTGCCAAAATCTTGTTTCTGTGCCAGTATGGGGGGACCTGATACAAATGCCAATGCACTGGTTACACAATGACATGGTGAGGAGGGAGAGGGAATGTGAGGAGAGCAGCAACATCTAAAAAGTTCTTAATTGAAAGTGAATGTAACTGCCTGCCCCACCCCTATGCCTAAGGCATAGAGGCGGGGCAGGCAATATATGATTGACAGCTGGGATTTTTAAATGCTTTTATAATAGGTATGGATGTGGTAATGAAAAAATGATTTTGAGTTTGATGTTTAATTTGAAAAGGGCTTTTATTATACAGCTTTTTATGTCTGGGTGACAGGTCCACTTTAATATTCATAGAGGGCCATTATCAACATTTGGATTTTCGTGGTTTTTGAAACCACGACCAAACTCATTTCAATGAATACCAGTCATTTATGAAAAAATTTGAATTGAAAAAGCACAAAAAAAAAAAAAGTGGAATATAAATGCAAAAACTGCAACTTTTTCGTTTAACAGCATCAAAACAACCTGAAAAACTAATGATCTTGATAGGTTTCAGATTTGTGACGGTTTTGTCGCATAATAAATTGTGTTTCTGCAACAAAATCCTATTGAAAAAAACCATGAATCTTAAGGGGGGGGGAATCAAACTCCCCATAATGTTTATAACATTTTCCCAAAAAGTCTCTTGTATTTGGGCAAAAGACTAGAAATGGAAAGTGCTTTGAATAAAAGCATTATTATATATTCAAAAAAACTTTTTTTTTTGTTTTAGGTGGTGAAACATAAAATGCAATCATGAATGTTAATAAATCAGCCCCTAAGTATCAAGACACCCCTGGAACAGTGCAGTCTTACCATTGTAATAATTTACTTCCCATGGCTATTCAGCTATATCAAATAAAGTGTTACCCACCACCCACCCCCAAGGCTAGTACTTCCTGATAACACGTCCCCCACTTCAGCACATAGTGGTTCTCCATTCAACACATCCACAGAATGTTTACATATATCATTCATCATCATTCACATTGGCAGCAATGGAGCTTACAATCTAAGGTGCCTATCACAATCAGACACAGTAGGCTCAATTTTATCATGTAACAATCAACCTGTAATTTTTTGGAGCGTGGGCGGAAAGTAGAGTACCCAGAAAAACCTGCACACAAGTGGAGAACATACATCCTCCTTGTATTCAGTGCCCAAGCTCGAATTGAACTCAGGAGCCCAGCACTCCAAGGCGGAGGTGCTTTGAGTTTCTATGGGTTACAGACCCAGGGCAAATTTTGCACGGCACTTTTAAATGTCACATTTCAAAAGGCATATAAATCCTGGAACAAAATTCAGCACTCAGATGTGTTTACGTGACTCCTGGAGGCACCTGAACATGTTAAATATTAGGCAGGCTGTACAAGCTAGCGTTGACTGATAGCTACCTTCCTTTAGCAGAACAATTGACTTTTCCTATAAGAACTAATTTTGTCTGCTTATATGCAGAATTATTAAGGCAACTACATGCAAATATAAATAAGTGATTCATATAAAAACAACCAGATATAGACAATATTATTAAAGGACTGGTTCCCATAGAAATTCAGCTCTAGCTGTCAATTTTTTTCTCCTAACCTCCTCTACTGAGCTCAGCTCTAACAAAGCAGAACTTTTATCAGACAGTTCTGCCTGTGTGAGCCTGCATCCTTGATGAAATGTATGCTGAATAAGGGTCTGTGTGTGTGTGTATGCTATTTGCAGATTTAAATGTATCTGATTATATATCAGAGGAAAAATGGCCACCAGGTGAAAGCTGCTATTTGTGACAATGCTAGTAAACGGAGGGGGATATATGCAGTACACATAATGCCATATGGGCGGGGGAGACATGCCAAACTGATATACATGGTAGGAAAATATAGGCTTTACATGTCCTTTAATTGATGATGTGCCTCCAGTATGCCTTGCTTTACCCATAATTCTTTCTTCAACAAATCTGAAAACATATGTATCTTACACTCCAAATAGCTACCCAATAAGTGGCTGTTCCCTATATCCAACTTTCTTTGAGGATACTACTCATTAAGCCCTGCTAAACACATCCTGAAATGAAATGAACATGCCCCCCGCCCCCCCCCCCCAAAAAAAAAAACCAAGAAGCTACAGCTGACTTTATTTAGGTAAATGCATAGTAACTTCTCGACACATAACAGTTCCACATTTGTCATTTAGCAGCTTGAAGTTTGCAGGGCATAAGTTTTAAAGCTCCAGTCACTTAACAAATGTTAAAAAAGAAAACCTGGTGAGCGCTTTCATTTTGTTGCAACTTCAGCATATCTGGGTAAGTTTCATATATTTCCTATGTGGAGCGCCTAAAGCATTTCCAAATGTAGGATTGTTTTTTTAAAGTATGCAGATGATCATAATGTGCAAAAAACCTGCACTCTTTGTCTGCGCCTTTTCAAGATGTGACATCCAATTTGGCCTAAAGCGACAGATCTCGTCATTGTTTCTTGGGTTTAATTTGCATGCTAAACTGCTCTGAGTTAAAAAAAAAAAGATTTCATTTATTTTTAAATTTTGTCAAAAGGCTCATATTATACAGCTCATTACAAGTCTTTCTAACTCTTAGACAATGACTCCACATAGTGTACACTGTGACTAATGAAGCAGAAAGCTCCAACAACAAATCGTTTGTAAGCTTTCTGTTTGATATTTTTTAATGGAGGAAGTTTTTAATCATAATCAAATGTAATCATTTATGTTAAGCTATGCATGCACCAAGTCAATGTAGCACAAACAGCCATTAAGCAAAAATTATGACATTAAGGGAAGAAGCATGACTATTGCAGACCCAGCAATTTACATTGTGGCTTCTTTTATTTGTCTTTAGAAAATGTAAGTTGGAAATTCAGCATTATTGGACCTTTTCATCAATCAAATATGAGCTTTTCAGTACAGACTAACATACACTGTTTTCACTTTCTCCCTCTTGCCTACCCTTATGGATAAATATTAATTTAACAGTGACAATGCATTTTGGAACTTAGGTTGGACATAGCTTTAGCAGCAGTGCCACCTACTTGGGTAAATTCCAGGCAGAAGCCTTCATACAGAATACTTGCAATTTTAAAAATATAAATAGAATAGATATTTTAAACTAATTGTTATGTCTTATTCTTTCTTCCATCTCAGTTAGAGAGTTGACTTGAAGGTAGGTGGTTTGACATCAAGCTAGAGATCCCTGTGGCAACTAGCTAGGGAAAAGCTACTTATCTCCTGGAATCTAGAGTTATGTACTACACCTACTATAGCAGTTTGGATTGTTATAAATCATGGAACAAATCTGGAGAAGATCACTATATAAATATATCTTTTTTGAACAGACAGTAGACTTAAGTCACCATATATGTCTCCAATGAAAATCATTTTATGTGTATTTATGTGCATAGGGTGGACTGTAGGCAGTTAGGTGGTGCTTAGTCTGAAGCATTCTGCATATCAATTGTGATAAATTCTTCTGGCAACCTGCCTCAAAGGCTTGTTGCTTGCGAGAGCTGACTAGGCAATAAGAATCTATCCAAATAACTATTTCTTTAAAGCAGGAGTTCCCTTGTTGTGGGGCTTGGTGCTCAAACTAGTGGGTAGTTGGCTCAGCTTGAAGGTCACTTGGGTTGAAAGTGTGTACTTTTCTGGATAAAAACCATTGGAGGTTAACCGTTGCTAGGTGTTTTCATATGTCTGAAACCTTGTAATGAGTAAAAGGGACCATAAACAAATGTAAATGTACTCCAAGGTGGTCTTTAATCCCCATTTTTTAGCTTATACTAATAATTAAAAAGCGAAAAAGCAACAGAACTGCCACGTCAAGTGATTTTAAAATAGAAAAACCTGTTGGTTTTGCTAAACACCTTCATATGGTTTATAGTTTAGTCTTTGCATACAAGGGTTAATTCAGCTTACAAATACGGTAGCAGTGAATATTAACGAAAACATATAAAGATGTGCAATGATGCTGTCTGACAGTGACACATTTGTCCCCTAAAGCCTCATGTATTATGGGCAATAATTCCAGCCATTACTAGTGACCTCATAGGAGATGCGCAAAGTGATCAGCACTCAGAATTCCCTGCAGGCATCTACATCAGGCTAGAGCATAGTTCTGTCGATACCAGAATCTAGGGTGTGACCATTATCTAGGTAGACGTCTAAGATCACAAAGGTACGGAGTTAAAGAGGGTTGAATTTAAAAGTTCAATCAACATAAAGAAAAATCTTCAGCACATCACTTACATACATGTTCTCAAAGGGTGCTTGACTTCCACAGCCGCTCCCAAGCCTTTTTTCCATGTATCTTTGCAAAGGGGAAGAAGCACACCAGTGTGTCGGCAATACCTTTAAATTATTTGCAGAAATGAACAAACAGCACAAGCTTTCGGGGGTGACCCCTTCTACTGTATTTCACCTGAAGAAGGGGTCACCCCCGAAAGCTTGTGCTGGTTGAATTTAAAAGCACAGATCTCCACTCATGTAGGAGCTGTGCATACTTAAATAGATATTGACACCAGAAATTAAATAGTTTTTTAAATATATCATAACATTGTCTTTGCATGAGCTTTATAATTTTGCCTTGAAAGTATTTACCTGATGCTTTCATATTACCTATCTGATCCCCTATGTTCCTCTATGAGGGGGCTGCCATATTTGTGCAGCAGGAGGCCGTTAGCATTAGAGGCTATAACCGACAGGCTGAGAAGGGACAGTCAGGTTGGCAAAACAATCAGGTTTAGGAATTTCCAAGTAACAATTACTTACAACAGCAAACCTGCCTGCTTAAAATGATCAACCCAAGCTATAGGTAACTTTTTATGTACATCAATATTTTGAAAAGTAGTTTTTTTGTGTCAGTATCACTTTAAGGAAACCTGCAGCTACATAAGAGGGTGGGGTTTTTGGATTATTTTTAAAGTGGATTTTATTTTTGTACAAACTAAATAGCAGTGACAAATGGGTTATGTCTGAGTCCTTGTGGTGGCCTTACCTAGTATAGTTTTAAAGCTGTTGGACAAATGGTCAAGGATCCAAAAATATGCTTGAAAACGACATTATTTATAGTTACTTTTCTGCTGACAAAACAGTCAAGTGGAGAAATTCAGCGTCACAGCTCAGTCCCAGGGCAGGCAAGGCCTCTTCTTCCAAACATATTGGTGCAAGAAATTAGAAAACACAGCTGCTACCTCTTTTCTGCATTCATTTGCACTTCAGAGGTGCTGACCACTCATATATGCACTATTTTATTTTTATTTTGTCACCTTTTACATTTTTTTTTTCTAAATACAGTCTGGCATACTGCATGCCAAATGCCAACAGAGAAAAAAATAATCATCATTGTACATTAAAATAGGCAGAGGTAGGATTTAACCCTAAAAAAATGAAAGTTCTTTACTTTGTGGTATTGTAACAGCAAAAAAACATATTAATCTTATTATGTTCTGTACAAACCATTAGCAATGACTTCAAGAAATATTAAATTGTAAGGATACCTACTATTGGTCAAGTATATCCCTTGCTATCCTATCAGAATGATTAATGGAGCCACCTTTTTCACAGAATGTCAGGCTCTGCCTTTTTAACAACTGACCTTTCATAGAATACTACTGAACTCATAATTTCACTTTTGTTCAGTTTCTTATTAGTGGAGTTAAAATTAATACTTATGGGAATGATGGTTCAGGTGATACACAGTAAATCACAGGACACATCAGCCTTCTGAGAGCATTACCCAAGGAATTCTACCTACATTTGTCTATTTCCAGGGGATGCTTCTTCTTTAACTGAAAAAGTTCTATCCAGTAAGACAAATTATGTCAAAATCGCTAAACCTTAAACCACTGATAATCCTCTTAATTTCCTTTGGTAACGTATCTAGGTTTATTATAATGTGCAGAAGTGAAAAAAGTAAATGTAGAGTCCAGAAAAACTATATTTAACCAGCTATAGAAAAAGGCATTTATTGAAAAGGTGACACTCTATTTTGCCCTTAAGCTCTAGTCTCTCTTGTCCTATCTTTTTCCTCTGGAGTGTCTGTGTTCTGACTTTCTTTCTAGTTCCTCTGTCATTTTCTTCCTCATTAGGTCTTTCTTTGGTCTTAGCTTGTGCACTTGTTTTAAAAAAATGTATTTCCGCCTTCTACAAAAGGTTATAAGCCTTTGGCCTGTGATAGCCTCGCAACTGCACAAAGAAAAGTAGCTGCTGGGATACCAAATAGCAGAATGATTGATCACTTAGAACCTTCCTATATACAGTAATACAATAAAAAACAAACAAACTTGAATATAGTTATAAAAACTCAAGTTTGTTATTGAGCAAATTGGGTAGTATTTGTTAAAGTTTAGCAGTTTTTAAGTAACTGATTTGTTACAATTACAAAAAGGTATACTCCCGCGCCAATTTACCTGAATGCATATGCTTTGACAGTAAAAAATAATTTTGCTCTAAAAGGGGTGTTAGAGCTCAGAAGCAGTGCCACTGGTCACTAACAACCTTCATCACTGCTGAATTCCAGAAAGAGAAAAAGCAGATACATTAAATTACAGCAGTTTAAAATGCTATATTTATTAGCAGAGAACTGCACAATGCATCAAAACTTAAACAGATTTTTTTAAATAAATACATTAAGGTGGGGTTGTGCTACAAATGCCATAGACAACCTATGCAGTAGTCCACAGGGGGATGGGGATATCCTCAATCCTTATTTCCCAATCTTGATTTCATTTAATAGGAGGTAATGCTCCAGTTAGAATGCAGAAGTCTCTAATGAACTCTCTTTATGAAAAGGGGTGGGCAAGAACTCAGAATCAATGATAGGTTCACTACTAGACTATATAACCTCAGCAAGTAGAGTAGGAAGCGTAGTGATTTATACAACAAACCCAATCTATCCCATTCCTTGAGGCCATATACAATATATTTGAGCATTAATGATCTTGTGCTTGTAGTAAATATCTACAAAACTGTCCCTGTGGTTTACACCCCCCAAAAACACCTTCAAAGAGTTGAGGGATCCAAACCCTCAATGATCTTGGGATTGTATTAATAAATTGTTTAATAAATTGTTCCTATGGTCTACAAACCCCAAATACTAAAGTAAAGTTGAGAGATCTAAATACTTAACTTCTAGCTAGCTATGGAACCCATGGAGTGGTTGTTTTGCCCGCGATAGATCTCTGCTATCTCAGACGACATACCGCTCCGAAAAGGTTTTCCACCAGCAACAACAGGAGTCGTCAGTGGAAAGCTCTTTGCATCATGCAAAGTTGCCTGCAGGTGGAAACCTCTTGTGACTTCGGATTACCGAATCGATGCGAAGGACTTTCCATCGGCAACTCCTTTTGTTGCCAGTGGAAAGTCCTTTGCACCGATTCGGTAATCCAAATAACAAGAGGTTTTCACCACCAGGCAACTTTGCACAACGCAAGCGATGCAAAGAGCTTTCCACTGACGACTCCTGTTGTTGCCGGTGGAAAGCCTTTTCAGAGCGGTTTGTTGCCCGCAATAGCAGAGATCGAGGTCGACACAACCTATCCGTGGGTTCTTACCCTTACGGGTAAGGATCTTTAGTATGACATTGTTTATAGGTTATGTTGTGGGTTCTATCTATTCTAGTAAGTGAAATCAAACAAACATACAATTTTGATGCCACAATCTGTTTGCTATGGAACCCTTAAGCATGTAATTAGCTGACAAAGTAGATCACAACTGGGCAATACTAAATAACATCTGTAAAATATTTTTTTCCTGCATCCCGATTACTATTCAAAATACAACCGGACCTGTCTTCTGAGTGTTTAAAAAATATAATTGGATGAAATAAAAAGTAGTATATTACTGCTGCTGTAAAATAATTCACGGGAAAGTAAATACTATGCATGAATCAATGCCATGTCTAGTGTTTGTTAAAAATGCCCTCTTAACACAGAGGAAAAACTTTTGAATAGGTCTGCTAACCAGGCATCTGTCGAAAATCACTGTTGTTTGAAGCAAGTATTTTTCATTTCTGACAGAATAATACATTTGCATTCTGTCTTTTTAAAAACCTCTTTTTGTGTCTCAGGACTTTCGAGGCCTACAGGCAATCATATCACGTCAGAACTACAACCGTAATGATTATTCCTTTAAAAGAGTATTAATATAACTGTTCCATATTCATTTTTAAGAGTTATTTCATTTCCTTTTAAGATAGATTCCTTTTTTACTGTCACTGGACTGACAGAAGCAGCTCCTTGAAAAATATACCTCGGAATAAATGGTTAAAATAGATCATTTAATTTGAATGTATAATAATGTAACCAGCTTTAATATTTTTTATTATATGAAATACGGCAAACCACCCAAAAGGAAAAAGTCCTTGACCAAAATACCAGAGGATATTAAACTGAGAAATGATCTACTGATGCAAATCATTAAATCTATTTGCATTTGCTTACTGAACCCTATCAAAGAAATTAAAATACATACAGTAGGAATAAGAACTGGTTGTACACGGGTAAAAGGAGACATCTTGGAGGATCTGAGATCTATGTCATTAATTTTCCTACTTCCTCTCATTAACAAGTTAAATGTTTTCACTGCTTGAAAAGTTTTAATAAATAGGCAAAAATAGGAAAAATACAGAGCCGACAAAGGTTTTATAAAGTGTAAAATTTGTATGTATGTATGTATAACTTTATTTATAAAGCGGCACAAGGGTACGCAGCGCTGTACAATCTTACAATATACAAAATTACACACAGGGAGGACAAGTGTTATAATAAATACAATAAATATATATAAATACACAGGGAGTAAGTGCCATGTGGTATGAGACCCAGTAGGAAGGAGGTCCATGCCCCGTAGAGCTTACAGACTAATTTGTATACTTACATGTGTAAATGGTCTTTAAAGGAGAATGCAAGTCAAAATATAAAAAGCATACTGCCCAATAGTCCTCCTATTGTTTAGTAAAAACACCACACTTTTGGCTCACCTAATCAAATATTTACTCAGTCACACTTACTTCACATTTTCTAGAACAGGCAGCCATCTCTAAAAAGGTATTCTCCCTTCCTTTCCCTCCTTGCTTCATACTGCACATGTGTGTCATTCCCTCCCCCCCTCCCCTCTGCCAGATCCGCTTCTGATTGGCTGGTGGGCATGTGTAGCTCAGAACAGGAGACAGGATCAAGTTACACACATGCTCAGAGAATAGGAAGGCTGCCGCTGGCACCTACAGGAAGGGGAGAGAGATTTCAGTGATGTCACTGTAGGCTTCACACTGCTGTAGGCTGCCAGCACCATATCTCAGAGAAGCAAGCAGGGATCTGGGAATTTAGATATGCAGTAAGTACTTAAAAAGAATGCCTTTAGACTTACTTTTAATTTATATTAACCTTTCATTGTCCTTTAAAGGGCAACAAAGGCTGAAAAGAAGAGCTAACCCCTTTTCCCTCTCTGTATCTTGTTTTGATGCAGGGTGATCCCTTCTTTTTTTTTATTACTTTTATTTTTATTTCAAGTTGTACACAATTATCAAGCAGTCAAATGTGTGAACCATGTTGAGACGCATTTCATATAGGCAAATACAATGTAAAGGATAATGCATAGCGCAATATTATAAAAAAGAAAGTGTGGTTAGAAGGCTAGCTCTTGAAGAAGCCTGACTGGTATTACAGGAAACGCGTCAAGCTGAACTATACATGGATGTGACTGCTGATTGAGCTGTACTTTTACATGACCTTCTAAACGACGTCCATTTGTGAGTAGTTTATGTTATATTTGTTTTTTTACTTCAATAAATGGTATGACGCTATTTACATTCCCTCTGTCTCTACAATTTTGTTGGTGAAGAGGAGTTTACTTGCCTCAACGGACCATGGCTACATATTAATTGGCGTTTTCACATTTGGGTCTGGTAAGCGTGCACACTTACCAAATCACATTGGAGTTTTGAGTCACCTGCACTCTGCACTTTATTGTTTGTGTTTAGCAGTGCACATTAAGGGGCACATTTACTATAATTAGTTTTTTTATGGCCTTGAAAGTCATATAAACTCAACATGGCATAATTAAACTTAACCATTGCTGTATTTATAAAATGTCATGATAATGCTTGAACTGTGCGTATCAAAATTTCGAGTTTACATTTGAAAATCCCAAATTTTTTAAGTTGAAATTGTCAAGGAAAAACTGTTGGATAGGCCAGTTTGATTGTAGCTACATTTTATTCGTACGTACGAAGGCAGTATCCAGACATTCTTAAATGAGAATTGTCTCTGAGCTGATACTACATTGAATGACCCAAAGCATGTTTGTCTTATAGTCCTGAAACAGTCTTATCAGTATTTAGCTTTGTTATCTCTAAGAACAGAACAGGCAAAGAGGCCCAGTTGACCAACACCCAACATGCTTTTCACAAGTCTGCGAACTCATCATAAATGTTTTTACAACAGAAAAAAGAAACATTCTTATACAATGTATTTCACAACCCCTCTGATATTAAATGATATGAACAAGATGGAGTAAAGAAACAAGATGGTTTTTTTTTTCTCTAACAAAATCATTGTTAGAAACTTTAAAAATTCGAGTTTCAACAGACGTTTGTTTCCATGAATCCTCTTTCTATTTCCCAATCAGGAATTGCTCCAGCAGCCATTTTAAGAACATTGGCAATCTTGGAAAACAATAATGTGTTTAAGTTTCACTTTAAAGTGGGTGAAACTGAAAAAATTATGGGATTAATTTCCCCTTGAAAAGTGTGAAATAGAAAACAATAAAGGGATTAAGGCTGTCAGTATTCTAAGCCTCCATGAGACTCAATGGTATTTGACAGGTCAAACTTGTCAAATTTTTATTTTACAAAAAAGTTAACTAAACATTAATCAATCGCAAATTATGGGAGTTATTTTCGAAAAACTCTTTTTCTGGGAATAATAATGAAAAAATTGAATTCAGATGAAAACCCATTTGTAAATTTTGAAATTATATAAAAGAAAAAATCAGACTTTATCTCATATTTGCTTAGTAAATGTGCACCTAAGGGTACATTATGATTTTAACTAAAACTTTATACACTATTCGATGTATTATTTTTGTTTTTTTATTTTTTTGCGCTTCCATCATATTCTGCATGGTTAGAAGAGAGAGTCTGGGAAGGCCTAATAGAGATTCACAAAATGGGATATCAAACAAAAGCATTAAGATGTTCCAGTTATGTTAAAGTAAAGAAAGTATTATTTGGCCTCCCATATATTATTAAAGCTTGGTGCCCTGTTATGTGCAAGTACCAAAATATCCCGCCCACATAGACCTGCATGGTCCATGGTACCTGCATATTGAGTTATTTAAATACCAAATTTGGTACTTTCATGTTAGAAAGGGCAAGGATTTCTAACTACCCACATGCATGCCGTCCTTGGCAAATTTTAGCAGTCACTTAAATGTAGAATAATAGACAGTTTGTTATATAATTTTCTGACAGTTGATTCTGAGCCTTAATTAAAAAAAATTCTAGCCATATCTTTAATTAATAGATATTGATAATTATCATAAGTTTGAGTTGAACAAACATATGATAATTATCATTATCTCTTAATTTAAGATATGGCTAGAATTTTTAATTAAGGCTCAGAATCAACTGTCAGAAAAATTATATAACAAACTGTCACATCATGAACACGTATGGAAACAAAGTTGTAAGGGTTATGAAATAAAGTATTTTAATCTGTGAATTTTAAAAAATACTCAAAATGTTATTAAATTCAAATATTTGCTTATTTATTACAAATGTGAATAGAAAAAACTCAACTGAATTAAAATAAAATCATATCAAAGTTTTACATTTGAGTTTATCAATTTTTTTGCCCTTAATAATAAAATATTCAAATTTTGGGAACCATAATTTGAATATGGGAGTTTTTGCGCGAAAAATTCGAATTATGGAGAAAATGTCTAATTGGAACACTGATAAATCAGCCCCATATATATGTACCTGCAATATAGAATATGCTGAATAGAGATGTAGCGAACTGTTCGCCGGCGAACTAATTCGCGCGAACATCGGGTGTTCGCGTTCGCGCAAATTCGCGGACTTCTGACGATGTTCGCCACTTTGGGTTCGCCGCGTTTTTTTTTTGGCGCCGCGTTTTTTCTCCTTGGTTTTCCGCCGCGTTTTTTCCGCTTCATTTTATCGCCTATGCATATACATAGGAATAGCTTGCGGGTTTTTTTTTTTTGCGTTATTTTTTGGTGTTTTTTTTTTTTTGCGTTATTTTTTGGCGTTTTTTTTGGCGTTTTTTTTACAAGTATTTTTCAGAGAAGTTTTTGCCCTTGATCCCCCTCCTGCATGCCACTGTCCGGGTGGTGGCACCCTTTAAACAACTTTAAAATCAGTTTTCTGGCCAGAAATGGCTTTTCTAGGTTTTAAAGTTCGCCTTCCCATTGAAGTCTATGGGGTTCGCAAAGTTCGAGAATATTCGCGAGTTTTGGCGAAAGTCCGCGAACGGGTTCGCGAACATTTTTGCGCGGGTTCGCTACATACCTAATGCTGAATTCGTTCGTGAACTTTTGAATTAGGAATATCAAGCAAAAAACAAAAACAAACAAACAAGACAAAAAAGACTCAATAAGGCATATGGAGGACACAACAAAATCCTTACCAAATGATTGCGCATGATTTCCAAATGTCTAAACTTATAATCGTATTTAAGGTATAAATTACATTATATTTTAAATAATAAAACATTACACTTTTTGCTGGGTATTCAAAATTTGGTTTTGCATTCCATTACACTTTTATCATTTACATAAATGTAATAAAGATGACTTGTACGAGTCCAACTTTCTGTGTACGGCTCTTGGGATTTTTTTTCCCTCTTTGGGTTGAAAACATGCCCAAAACATGTTTTGTAAACAATAAAACATGTTCCAGTGTCACCAGATGTATTTTTGAAAAGGAAGCTGGAACAAGCTGAATATGTGCTTCACTGGCTGGAGGGCTTAACAGCATTTCATTTAAAAACGCTAAAGAGGGGCTCCCTTGTGTCCCAAACAAAAGATATTCTCTGAGAGACTGCACTAAATGCTTCACCTGTTCTAGCCAATAAGAGTAAGGATGGCTATGTTGTTCAGCACGTGCAGTATTCTTTTTCCCTTTATTTTATAAATATTTTGATGAAAAAAAAATGTGTCATGATGATCCCCCTATACAACCAGATCGTAACCCACATATACAATTAAAGTAAACACAGCTATGAACAACAAGGTATGGGAATCAGATGAATTTCACCAATCGGCGCAACATCAAAATCATGACTTGGTATCAAACTGAAATCAAAGTATATAAATCACTATGAAGAGCAGGCCAAGCAAATTATACATTCTTCTATCAATTTATGTGCATTTTGTTATCTGCAGATCAACCTAAAAACTATTCCATATTTTTTGTGGGGGGTTGATCATCATTTAAAAGTATCTGTGAGAAATCAAGGCAACTCTATGATACTTTCAACTTCGGTGCTGTGCCTATGGGGGTGCAGTTTACTATTATACACATGGGCATTGTGGTGCTGCACCTAAGGTTTATTACTATTTATGTAAGTGAATATGGTGATGGTTCTCATGGCTTTTCAAAAAAGTTGCTCTCCTTTTATTTATTTACATGAATTGCACTTATGTGATGGACCTTGAGTATTTACAATTATTTAGTGAAAGAATTATTAATTTCGGTGGTATGTAGAGCTTTGTTTTGGGGTACTATGTTGTGTTTAAATTATATACCTATGTATGTGTTATTTTATGTTGTCATATGCTACAATGGAAAAAATGTATTCCTAGGGGCTGATTTACTAACCCACGAATCCGAATCCGAATTGGAAAAATTCAGATTGGAAAACAAACATTTTGCGACTTTTTCATATTTTTTGCGATTTTTTCGTAAATTGTCGCGACTTTTTCGTAACCATTACGACTTGCACGAAAAGTCGCAACTTTTCCGTAGCCGTTACGATTTGCTCGTATCTTGTCGTGACTTTTTCGTATTGAGCGCTCGTAAGCAGCGGGCGAAACTTTCAGACTTGACATGATTTTGGAAACCTCCCATAGGACTCAATGGCACTCTGCAGCTCCAACCTGGCCCAAGAAAAGTCACCATACTGAAGCTTGAATGAATCCGAAACTTTCGTACTCGGCGCGAAAGCTGCGAAAAAGTCGCAACATTTTGCGAAACATTCGTAATGGCTACGAAAAAGTAGCGACAATTTCCGAAAAAAACCGCAAAATACCGATCATTACGAAAAAAACGCATTTGGACGCCTTTGGACCATTCGTGGATTAGTAAATGTGCCCCCTAGAGTTGCAAAGAAGTCTTTACAGTCCATATACTGATATGGACTGCGATGGCTTCCTTTGTGCAACACATGTTCTTCTTTATGCAGCCATTAACATTTCAACACATTGCTATGAAGGCAAGCACAAACCTTAAGGCTCAGTGGATGAAACAGAACTTAACATAAGTATTGTTCCAAAGTCATAATGATCCACTGATACTGGTCCATGATCTTATGAGACAAGTGATGAGGGCAAGCTAACTGCAGTCTAAAGACATTAAAGACATATATAAATGACATATTTATAAATGACTTATCATTGGGGTAGAGAACATATAATGGAGTGTACTGGTTATATGTGGAATATGATATAATGCATGATAACTGTAAAAGAACCATAAATATTTTTTTGTTATTTTCAACATGGCACAGAGGATCTAATAATAATAATAATAATAATAATAATAATAGCAATAGATAATAATAATAGAATAACTCTAACAATTTTAAACTTAACCAGAAAAGCTAGACAGTCAAAATGTAAAACTCCACTACTGATATGTATACCTGTATTATTGTACATAGTTAGTATTTTGAAATTATATAAAGCAGACTCACAATTACCGCAACATGTGATATTGTTACGAGAAAATCCTGCTATGCTGTATGACAAAATAATTTTTCTTTATTTCATGTTAAAATTAATAAAAACATATATACAAAAAAAAAAAAAAAAAAAATGTAAAACTCCATTTACCGTGATTCAGGAACAGCATCTTCCTGTAGTTTTATCTCATGGATGCCTTTTTCACATGCAGATATTTGAATTTTCCCAAGAGCACAACTGATCAAGGCCTCCTCCATTTTGCAGCTAATGTTTTTTACAGCCATCTGTTAAATATATAAATATACGATAGGTATTTTAGCTACGATTAAGACCATTTACTAAACACCAGTGTTGCTTGTTTTAATCTGAAGAACGTTATCATTTAGTACAAAAAAAGAACTGATTGGCCTGCATGTATGCTGTCGCCCCAACTTTCCCATTAAGCCATTGGCCTCTGTGTATATATAGAGGATATAAGGCTATTGCACAGAAAATTTTGTTTGTAACCATTTCATGCAATCCTTTCTCCGACCTCATTTATTTTGTGGTTTTAGAGGTTTACCTATTGTTCTTTTTGTTTTAATTTTCATTTGTAAGCGTACGTAAATTCTTACAAACATGAAAAATTCTAGATTTTTTTTGTTTTTTTCACATCCGCAATTTTTTCTTGCGAGTTTAACATGCTAGAAAAAAAAACATGAACATGACACTAACATGAATTTGAATAAACCTGCCCCTTTGTCTTTAAAGACAAGAAATTCTAAGAAATTATATTTTCTAATTATATCACTGTCCATTTATTTATTACATCTGCTTGCGCACAGAGCGAGATGGTGTCTATAATATAATGAAGCCTCCCCCACACTATTAGGCACATTGAGTACTGAGTATGTATATCTAGCATACAGTAAATTGATTTAAATAAATATTTTGGCCAAGCGACTGGAGATTGAGCACTTCAGGCATTCTTGACGTGATGTTTTGCTGAACTTAAAAATAGATATGTTTTGTCTTACAGATATAGTAGAGGTTGTAAAGGGTAATAGGCAAGGTTATTGTGATGAAAAGCATCTCATTAGGACTTGTATTTTTCCATATCTACCTAAGATGCTCATGGCCTTCCTGGAAGTATTGTTCTCATCAACTGCATATATAATGCATACATACATCATCTTTATATTCAACAAATGTAAACACAAGGCTTACAAAGCAAAGAGGGCGACGATCCTTCCAGGCTTGTTTCCACAACAACTCCAACTCAGATATATAATCGCATAACAAGCAACCGCCATAACTGGATTTCACAGCAATTACCAAACATGCAACATCTGAACCACTTACATGAATAAACAGTTGTGTGGCATATCCGTAAGGATTTCATTCACACTTTCGAACAACTACAAAGCTGCTGTGCTATGTCCAGTACCTAATGGCATGAACATAATCTGATTGTTGCCAAGATGATGGGTCTGGATCAAGAGCACGCTTTCAGAAGATCATAGCCCTGTCATTTTTCTCTGATTTTTTACCTGCAGCTAGAAATTATTCCTATTAATTGGCTACAGAATAGGAATTGATTTTTCATGGCAAATTAAGGATAATTTGCAAAACAGGATGCATTTTGATTTATCCCTTTTTGTACTTCTTTGCCACAGGAGTTTGGATTAAAGCATGATTATACGGACACCATTTTAATGAATGCTTTGGTGTTGCCATCTGTGAGAAAATATATAAGAGCTACTGAACATCTTAGTAGAGAAACCATATATTTTAATAGATGCATATAAAATACACACAAGTATAAAATGTACAATATCAGTTTGAACTTTGCATTTTGACAGGTTGGAGTAAAACCTGTGGAAATCTATTACAAGTTAAATTTCCATGAGGGTAACCAGCAGGGGCCCTGTATAGTACACTTATTCTTGTACAATGCAAATCAGATGTACTATATATGCAAATCAAGTAACACTGCACTCAATTAAGTATAAGGAACTTTCATGTCTTTCAGAGCCTTAATCCTAAATAAGAGAACACAGAATCAAAATGCAGACCCGAATTGTCTCCTAATTGACTAAATCTGCATTGTGGAATTTGATTTAATGAAATCTTTAAACAATTCCGTCAAGTTCAACCCAGCAATTAATGGTATAACTGGCCTACATTCAGAGGTAGAAAGAGCTGTTAATAAAGCATGGAATATAATGAATGTTCGATATTCCCAGCTCCTAAATAAGGAATAAATGACTTAAGATTAATGTGCAGTAGCAGAAAACACCCTGATCCCATTGTGCCCCTCTCCCCAAATAAATAACTATTAGAACATGTATTTGTGTTAAAAATGCAAATATAAATGGAAGGTGTCTTAATTATACATTATGTTTAAATAGTGATTGGGAAAGTGACAAATGGCAAGTCCATGGTTAGACCGATCCTAATAAACAAAAGCTAGGTGGGCTAAGGGTGCACAGTGAACAAACCACAATGCTTAGCACAGGAGGGGTTCTCTGTAGACTGCTGGCATTTATACTCCAACAGGTTATTGTCAGACTGGGATAACCAGCGGCAATTCGGGATTATTATTATTAACATTTATTTATAAAGTGCCAACATATTCCGCAGCGCTGTACAATAAGTGGGTTACATACATTGGACATACAGAGTAACATATAAAGCAATCAATAACCGATACAAGAGGTGAAGCGAGCCCTGCCCAAAAGAGCTTACAATCTACAATCCTACTCCACGCTTACAATTTTAGCGTGAGATTGGGTTCAGAGGGGGCAGTTATTTCGCTGTCTGCACTAGAAGAGCCAAGTTTTTGTTTTAAAAAGCAGAAATTTGCCTCTTAAGTAACCAGACGCGGCTTACGGTCTTAACCTGAAAAGTACATGCCTTTATGTTTTACATCTCTGGTGGTGAGTCGATCTGAAGTTTTTTTTTAAGAAATCACACTTTATCCGGTATAATGGCAATATAAGTAGTAACCACCATGATTTTAAGAAGGACAAGCAATGTCAAACCATCCTGCTTTTCATTATATAGTAAGCTATTTACAGTGACAGTTGACAGTGGTGCTCTAGTAGATATGATACACTTTGCCAATGTTTTTTATATAGTGTCAATCATTTGTGACTAAACCTAAAGTTTGTTGGTTTTGGCAGTGCTAAATGTACATTGATAAATAAATTCTTGAAACATCTTGCATAGTGACAGACTGTCAGTATTGTATTCTCTAAATGGACTCTTAAAGAGGATCTGTCACCCAGACATGGGAAGCTGTATAATAAAAGTCCTTTTCAAATTAAACATGAGACCAAAATTAATTTTTATATTAACACATTCAAACCCATTATAAATGCATTTAAAAATCCCAGCTGTCAATCATATGCTGCCTGCCCCGCCTCTATGCCTTAGGCATAGAGGCGGGGCAGACAATTACTTGAACTTTCCATTCAGCACTCACATTCCCCCTACCTTCTCACCATCTAATTGTGTAGCTAGTGCATGGGCCTGGGCATCTGGCCCCCCATTCTGGCACATACACAAGAATTTGGGGTGATACAAAGCTTGCCTTAATAACAGTGCCCACAAAATGGCAGCTGCCTGCTGGCTGTGATTGTATATTTCCAAGACTGAAGGAAACAAGAGTTATATCATTTATACAGTATGTGAAGTTAATTTTGCTTAACAAACACAATTTAAAGGAGAATTATACCCTAGCCCCCCAGTACCCCTCTCTAAGCTCCCTCCCCACAACATCTATTCTTTTTAGAAGTCTCCCTGTGTCCTGAACTGCCATACATTTGCAGAGTTGGGCAGATGAGTTCAAATGGGCCATCTTCCCCGTCTTCTAATCCTCTTCTGTTAGAGCGCCAACTCTTATTTTGGAGGAGCATGTGCAATTGAATCCACGTCTGGAATCAGCTTCAATTGCTCATACTCCTGCAAGATCCATACTGACTACTGAGAAGAGGATCAGAGGACAGACAGAAGATGGCGCTGTTAAAGTCATCATGCAGCTCTGAAGATTTATAGCAGGTTAATACTCAAGGAGACTTCTGAACAGAATAGCTCTTGTGGGGAGGACGTTTATAGAGGGGGCAGTAGAGGGGAGGCTGGGAATAAGGAAGGGTTTAATTTTCATTTAAGTGGGAAGTTCTGTATTAAGCCTATATTTTATATGTAAATTAATGATTAGCAAAAGGTCACTGAAAGCAATGCATCTGTGTTTACCAATGACATAAAATTATGTAGAACAATGAAATCCATCTAGAATGTCTACCCCCTATCCTAAAAGTCTGTGAAGAGTTGTGTAGCCTCTGAACTGTGAAAGAAGGTTCAGGGGAGTAGGTACAGGTGGCAACAAAGTGGCCTGGAACTCTAACTGTCAAGGTGTGTGAGAAGAATTGAGTGGAGATTGTGCAGGAGTTGTAAATAAATTGTTCAATGGCATTAAGTGTGGACCTCCAGTTTCTTCAAATCTATGGTGGAGTTACACAAATATAAATCTTATAAACAGTGGTGGGTGAGTTGCTCGGCCTAATATCCCAAGGGGGGTACAGTACACCATCCTACAAGCAGAAATGGAAAGCAATCCTTCTACTTTAAAAATGCAGTGCAGTTTTGGTCTCCAGTACTTTAACAAGGACATAAAGTATAGAACAAAAGGGTTTACATTTTAAGGTATGAGGTTTTATGGTAAAATGTACTAAGTTGTGTTTTTTGTGTGTTTAATTACATTATAAAGCTTCTTACTTGAATGGCACAAGTTCTTATTGAATTAAAGGGGAAGTAAAGTCAAAATCTTAACTCACTATGTATAGCCCTAAAATAGCACTATAACAGATGTTGTTCTAAAAAATCAGATGGCAAAGTAATTAAAACACGGTTAACCGCAGCTCTGTATTGTGTTTGAAGCAGAGGAGTAGGCGTGTTTCACTCTATGTTTTTGTTTCATTTCCTTATCTGTGCCTGACTTGCTCTTATCAGCAACTGACCAATGACAATTCAGTAAACAAACTCCTGGGCTTTTTTTTTCAAGTCTGGTACAGAGCAGTCCCCTGCTTTTTCCACATCAGGATGGCTACTGGCCCTGTAGGTTTCCAGGAGCTGTGATCAGAGCTCATTGCAGGGGAATAGCATAAGGTGCAAATACAAAGGCTTCTAATTAAAAAACGGTAGAGAATTTTTAATGGGTATACATTGCACATGCATTTCATTTCTCTAAATAACACATACAAGGATTATGATTTTTGACTTTAAACCCGAGTGGTTTACATGTGGTATGAGGTTTAATGCAAACACAAATAATATGGCATGCTTCCAGTCAAATTATTGAATGCTATAGTGAATATAAAATTGTACCCCGGCTATTACTCTGTTTATGGACTCCACCTGGGGTTGCCACCTCTGCCGGCTTTCTTAGCTGGGCAGGGGGTGGGGACAATGTCATGGGGGACAGGGAAGAGGTGGGGCCATGACGTCACAGTGGCGGGCTATGATGTGGCGATTGGTCGATCGCCATGTAAATGTTACTGAGTCCTGCCTGGTTTTTTTAATATGGGAAACGGGGCAGGAGGTCTTGACCAGGACAGCCCTTCCAAAACCATGCTGTCCGAGTCAAAACCGGACAGGTGGCAACCCTAACTCCACCTATTTGTTGCCTTTTTGGTGTGTCTTGTCTATGTTGCTGATTCGTGAATCTAGAGCTTCGGGCTCAGCTTCTTTTTGACTATGTAATTCTTAAGACTTCTTAACCCATCCAATGCTTGATTTTGGGTTTTTAGTAGCAGGTGTTTCTGAACCTATATATAGAGCTTTCTTGAAGACTGTACTTTAACACTAAGGGGGGCATTTACTACGATTTTTACGTTTTTTCATTTAAAAAACACATCTGAAAGTAAAAATACACCATCTAAAAGCCGTTGAGTTAATGTAGAAGTCAATGGCACCTGTTCTTTTCCAGTTGGCTAATCTTTCTTTGCTTCGTGCTTTTAGAGGTATTCAGTTTTTTTTTTGCTTTTATCTGTGTCATTTTCATGACAGTATATGCCTTTTAATTTTTGTTAACAATATGAGTCTTACAAATGGGAGCGCTATCAGCTCTGTATGACTGGATTTGTTTGGAAAGAAAATTTATGTGTGAGAAAACATTACTTATTCAGTCAAATTAATCAAAACTGTTTAGCCATTGACACTTTTATATTTTACTTTTTAAAATATCTGAATAACAGTGTTTAGTATTACACAGGTTGAAATTACATAAAATATATGATAAAAACCATAGGAGAGGAAAGTTGTGTCAAACAGCTGCGGAAATATGAGTATTAACTTTACAAGAAATGTTTCAGATACTTGTTCACTAGAATGTGTCTCCTTCACAAATCCCGGCTGAACAAGTAACTGGAGCCTTGTATGGAATAACATTACCATCACTCGCAGATGGATTTGAAATCTCACTAAAAAGATATAGACATGGAGTACATAAATAAATTCAATTCAATGAATACTAGCCATTTCTGATTTCCCCAAACTTCTGTGGAATGAACTACAGCCTTATATCTTGCTGGATACACTCTGTATTTCCCCAGCGGAGGATTCCTCCAGCAACAGAAGGAGCCTCGTTGGCCATTGCTCATTATATTCATTATTGCAGACACTGCCACCTTGCTTGAAAATGATACACAGTAAACTGAGGTACCATTAAAAAGAAGCTACACTGACAGTTGTAGCATATTCGGAAGTTCTTGGATCACATGTGTGACTAAGTCGCCATGGTTCATCAACTTTACATTATTTTTTGTGTTTCAATCTTTTTTTTTGTCTTGCTTGGTTTTATTTGCCTGTCCCCCAAGCAAGGCAATATTTCTGCCTTGTAGTACACCAGTACTTATTATTCATATGTAAATATGGGGAAAGCCATCAAGACGTTGAGTGCTTTATCAAAACTGGTGCACAATTTGGCCACTTGGAGCAAAATACACCTCTGACTACTACTGTTACATATTCTCCACTAGTTGTACTCAGTTACACAAACCTCAAGTTCAGTTTTCTTGCTGAATTACATCTGTATATTGCATACAGCATGTACTAAAACAAAAAAATGGTACTAGTATATCATAAAGAAGCAAATAATACATTACCCCATTATGTAATAAAAGGCACTAAGTCTGCCCAGGAGCAGTAACCCATAGCAACCAATAAGTCTGCTTTTAAACAGGTGACCAGTAAATTCTGTCTGTTCATTGGTTGTTATGGATTACTGCTTCTGGACAAACTTAGAGCCTTTTATTACATAACCCCACTGAAGACTACCTATGCTTACTTTTCTCTCTCCGCTATTTCAATTTTTGCTAATCTCATTTTTTTTTTAACAAGGGAGTCTCCTTATGCTAAGCAAATATATAACTTAAATTTACTGAGCAAGCCTTTTTATTTTTAAATTTGGGGAATGTTCCCAATGGCACCTGGACCTGATAATTTCAGTGAGTTACAGTTTTAAAGAAGGTATTTATTATTTTTTTATCCCCCCCCCCATCCTTACAACCATCTGTGTATGTGTATAATATATATAGAATTTGTATATATATATATATATATATATATATATAGAATTTTAATTAATATATTAGAATTTTAAAACGAATTTCCTTTTTCTCCGTATTAATAAAAATGTACCTTGTAACATAATAAATGGGCCACTAGATGTACAGGTATGGGATCCCTTATCCAGAAACCCATTATCCAGAAAGTTACGAATTACGGAAAGGCTCCCATAGACTCCATTATAAGCAAATCATTCTAATATTTAAAAGTGATTTCCTTTATCTCTGTAATAATAAATAAAATAAACAGAACCTTGTATTTGATCCCAACTAAGTTATAATTACCCCTTATTGGGTTTATTTCATGGTTAAATGATTCCCTTTTCTCTGTAATAATAAAACAGTACCTGTACTTGATCCCAACTAAGATATAATTACCCCTTATTGGGGACAGAACAGCCCTATTGGGTTTATTTCATGGTTAAATGATTCCCTTTTCTCTGTAATAATAAAACAGTACCTGTACTTGATCCCAACTAAGATATAATTACCCCTTATTGGGGGCAGAACAGCCCTATTGGGTTTATTTCATGGTTAAATTATTCCCTTTTCTCTGTAATAATAAACAGAACCTTGTACTTGATCCCAACTAAGATATACATAATCCTTATTAAACCCCAGGTCAAGAGCATTATGGATAGTGGATAAGGATAATGGGTCCCATACCTATATATATATATATATATATATATATATATATATATATATATATATATCTATAGGTGTATATATATGTGTGTGAGTTTTGTTTTTAAATATATATGTCCCATTTCTGTTATCTTGTTATTTGTATTTGAGTTATGGAAACATTACTAAGCCTGTAGACTGTAATTGCCATTAACGTAAATAATTTAAATATGTACCATTATATCATATGCACCTCAAAGGTATTCATAGCTGTGGGCACCGGCAAAACAATACACAAGGTGAACCTTTATCTCTCTTTGCTTTTTATTTACTCTGGTTATTTCTCACACTTTCTTATAAATTCAAAACAGATTGGGCGTATGAGGTCTATGAGGTGCAGCTGCACCCCAGCTGTTGTGTACATCATCTTTTAATTAACAGTTATAAAATAAAAAACGTAATGCTTACGGTGGAACTTAACCCTTTGCATGACAACTTCTCATATGATCTTTCTGCAAACCAATTTTACAAGTGCTCTAATCAAGGTCAACCAATTAGTTCTTTGTTTTTTTATTTTCTAACTTGTATAAGAATTTTAAAAGACATTTGGTTAAAAAGTTATTTATTCATTCATTCATTCTTTGGGACGTAATACAATGTACAATGTCACTGGATGTGATTGAATTTCTAATTTTAACAACACAAAATGCACTTTTAAAGACTAGTTATGAGGTTTTCATTGAGTAAATAAAAAATAACTTTTTTTGCAAGAAGTTTTATTACTTTCCGCCTTTTTTTCCTGATGGCAGATGCGGAGCTACAGGTTTACGAAACATATATTGAAAATGCATAAAGGAAAATTGTTGACACCGTTTTCCAATAATAACCTTTATTCAATTAACCCATTTGTTTTATTTATTTATTGATTTATTTACAGGTATTAGACCTATTATCCAGAAAGTTTGAGACCTGGAGTCTCCATCTCCATACCTTAAGTCTGCTAAAAAACCATTTAAATATTGAATAAACCCAATAGGCTTGTTTTGCCTCCAATAAGGATTAATTATATCTTAGTTGGGATCAAGTACAGGTACTGTTTTATTATTACAGAGAAAAGGGAATCATTTAACCATTAAATAAACCCAATAGAGCTGTTCTGCCCCCAATAAGGATTAATTATATCTTAGTTGGGATCAAATACAAGATACTGTTTTATTATTACAGAGAAAAAGGAAATAATTTTTAAAAATTAGAATTATTTGCATATAATGGAGTCTATGGGAGATAGCCTTTCCGTAATTCGGAACATTCTGGATAATAGTTTTCCAGATAATGGATCCCATCAGAATTTACAAACCTGGCAGCCAATAAACTTTTTTGTTAGTTATCCATCAACAAAAATGCATCTATATTGCTTGCACAAAAATATGAAAGGCTACAATGTTTTACCCTGATATTTGTGAATTTTACCAACAATTATATACATTTCATAAAAACTAATTTTAAAATAAATTTCTAAAGCAAAATGGACATACATGAATTTTGCCTACATAAAGGGGCATATTTATTATGCTGTGTAAAAAAGGGGGAGAAAATTCACCACACATCGCCAGGTTCTCCTCCGTTTATTTTACACCGCTTTTAACGCCGTTTTTTCAGCGAATTCATTTTACACAGTTTAATAATTATGCCCCTAAAGGTGACAAATAAAACCAAATACATACAACGCAGCAAAAGTCATGCACAGCTGTTTCAACTACACAAAAAAAAAATGTGGAGCACTTAAAAAAAAACGCATGTAAATGTATTTTTAGTAATAATATATTTCTTTATAAGGCTGGGTTTGTAGACCCCAATCAGTTTAAGAGTAGATTCCACCTAAGCAATTTAATTTCTCCTTTAACAATGACAAACCCAACATGTCATATTGTTCATGGCATTAATATTCATCAGCTAAACAGGGATACACATACTTAGACATAGGTAAACCAGAGTGTGAATACAGCATAGTTAAATTCATATCTCATTAGACTGTTAAATGCTATGTATAAAATTGGAACACCACTGTTTGCCAACAGAATTAAGTCCTTCTTGTCATTAATAACGAATGAGTATCAAAAGGTTTTCATTGTGGAAGATTTATTGGGGTGGGAATTTCAAAATGATTTATGGCTTAATGTTTTATAGAGAAGAGCCTCATTTTCCAGGCATGCTCCTGTGACTTTGAAAAAGCATATGCCTCAGTGGCATTGTGCTCCAATAAAGGGCTAAGGTTCTCTAAATTATGCACACAACCTATAGACACACCATTATTAATATATTGATGCCTGGCTAATATTATTAATCAGATGGTTCAAAAGCAACCAATAAAATCTGCCTCAGAGTTGCTGCCCCACGTCCTAAATTATGCTCGCTGAATAGGCCGTCTATCATCAGTTTGACAACTTAAATATAAAGTGGAAAAAATACTCAACTCCCTGATAGCAAATTTGCTCAGCCGGCTCGGTGCGGCCAGGAAGGTACTTTGTGCGGCCGCTTATATTGTCGGAACAGGCTGCATAAAAATCAATATAAAGTTTAATGACAGTGACTGACAGAAGTAAATAAAAAAAAATGTTAGTATACAATTTTAATGCGTTTTCAGTTAGGCTAATGAAACGGCGAGAGATAAAAAGCCAGTAAATGCGTTTGCATGGCTTAAGTAAGTTCCAAACCGTTTTCTTAATGAATCACACAGTGTACATGACCTCTGGGGATTCTAGCTAGAAATAAACAAGAGAAAACTTTTCTTTTCCTTTATGGACTCCACTGCAATTTCAACTTCCTTAGCTGCAGCTAAAAATTATGAAAACATTCAAGGTATGGAATCTATTATCCAAAAGCCCTATGTCCATGAAGTTCCAAAATACGGGATTCCCATTTCTTGCAGAGTCCTATTTATGCAAACAATTATTAATTGTTGACCATAATGATCAGCTTTTACCTGTGCAGGCATGCATAATCACAGTAAACAAGCATATTTTTATTTTTTTTAGGTTTTAATGTTTTTACCAGCCTTCCAGCTAGCCCCTCCACTAAATTTTTGTGTACATTTTCTACAGACATGGCGAATTACAATTTAAGTAACTCAGTGGGGCCCATTCATTAAACCACGATTACGTTTTTTGAGGAAAATTTGTATTTTTTCTAACTTATAGAACTTTTCGTAATGTCCACAATAATTTAGTTAAAATTCCACTACTTTTTCGTGGTTTTCGTTAACTTCCACGAAAAAGTTGCATTTTTCTCAACAACTACGACCATTCAAGCTTTGGTACCGTGACTATCTTTTGGCCAGGATGGAGCTTTAGAGTGCCATTGAGTCTTATGGAAGGCTTCTAAAATCATACATTAAAGGTTTCAAAGCCAGAAAGGTTTTTGCGCCGTTTATGAACGTTCAAATCCAAAAAATTTGTGACTTTCGGATCGCAACCACAATATTTCCGTAATAAAGGACTATAGCATTTATATACATTTCCGTAATGATTGGTATTTTGCAACTTTTTCGAGCGCTCAATACAAAAAAGTCGCGACAATTCGTGAAAGTCGTAATGGCTATGAAAAAGTCGCGACAATTCACGAAGTTTGTAATGGCTATGAAAAAGTCGCGACAACTCACAAAGTTTGTAATGGCTATGAAAAAGTCGCGACAATTCACGAAAGTCATAATGGCTATCAAAAAGTCGCGACAATTCACGAAGTTTGTAATGGTTATGAAAAAGTCGCTACAATTCGCGCAAGTCGTACCGGCTACGAAAAAGTCGCAAAATGTTCATTTTCCAATCCGAATTTCGGATTTGTGGATTAGTAAATCAGCCCCCTAGTTTACAAATAGGGTATACTGTCACTTTAGGGCTTATTTATTAACTTTCGAGGTTGTGAATTTGAGTTTTGAAAAAAACTTACAAATTAAATGGTCGCTTAGTTATTAATAAGGAAAACTCGTTCGAATAAAAAACTTGAGTTTTAGAATATGGCTTGACTTTGCCTATGACAACTCCCATTGACTTCTATAGAAACTCCCTAGTTTTCACATGGCACATTTTTACATTTGAGTTTTTGTTTTTTTTGCACTTAATAAATACCAGACATTAGAGTCATAACTCGAATTCGAGTTTTTTAAGCGCAAAAAAACTCAAATCCAGAAAAAAATTTGAACTCGACCGTTGATAAATCCCCCTTCATATTAAAAGAAACAAAAACGAAAATATACTGGAAAAGGTTCAACCCAAGGAACCATGATGATCTTGATAACATTTTTACTTATGAAATCAGGTTCCACCCTGGGTACTCTGATAAGGAAATCATATCCAATCACTGATATTAAGCAGGGATCTACATTGGGCAAATAATTAGGAACAACAGTAATGTTTACATAACTTTATCAACACATTCTGGAACTAATTATCTCTCAAACATGAGAGTGACCTTGCTTTACCCCAGAAGAAAACCCATGGAAATCAGTAATTTTTTTCAAAACCCTTTCTTTATTTTAATGACACTAAGGGGCCCATTCACCAAACTTTTTTGAGATAATTTAATACTTTTTCTAACTATTTTTTTAACTTATAGAACATTTTGTAATGTATGTGAAAAGTTTGTTAAAATTCCACAAGTTTTTCGTGGTTTTTGTTAAATTTCCACAAAAAAAAAATCGTACTTTGCGCAAAGAATACGAACATTTTGGAATTCGTTAATGCTTTGGTTACACTTTCCTCGGGACTATCTTTTCGCCAGGTTTGATCTGTCGAGTACCATTGAGTCCCATGGAAGCCAGACATGGAGGGCATGAAATCCAAAAAAAGTTTTTGTGACTTTCGGAACGCAAGTTCGTATTTATCGTTCGTATTTTCATACAAACGATAAAGGCATGTTGAGACATTTTAGGACTACAGAAATTATTGTGGTTACTTTGAATTTATACTATATCACGTTTCAAGGCCAGAAAAAAAACGGATTTTAGTGTATGTGCCCCTAAGTTTTCTACTGTACAGTGTACAGGGATCTCCAACCAAAGTCTTTCCAGTTGCTGTCTAACTTCAATTTTCAGCTCAATCAGACAAACTAAGAAGGATACTGGGAGTTGCAGTATAGCAATAGCTATGGCGAAAATGATGGGAATATAAGTACAGCACCGGCTGGTATGTAACAGAGTGGAGATTACTAGGCAAGAATGGTGCAGTTACAATATACTTTGTGCAGATTATTATATTACAACCGTGCATTGCTGTAACTAATCTTCATCCAGGCCCTAGCCCTTTCCTTCTGTTTATTTTTATTTTTTTATGACACTTCATATCCTAGAGGTGTCCTTTGAAAAATAAATCACATTATCACAGAATCTGTAGGGTGCCTTTTTTTGCCACTTATCAAAATAACTGTGAAAAAGCATTCTCAAGGTATTTTACCGGGACACTTTATGAGAATGCTGTGTCTCTGGGCAGTTACAGCTAGCTTTAACGTGGCTCACAGATACATAAAGTATAAACAGCAAAAGTAATATATCGTTACCGTAAACTTAAATAAATATTTATAGGCTTAGTACCTTGGAAAGCACACAGAAAAAAACAAACAAAAAAAAACAAAGTAGCCTATATTTTGGAGGCGAATATTGAAAGTTTCAGGATTATTATAATAAAATCCACCCCAATGTATTATTTAGGAAGTTAATCGCCATGAGAATCATTTAGACTAAACGCTGCTACAATAATATTTGATATATTATCTGCATTTTATTTTATGGGGTTTTAGCTTCTTGCTGGTAGACTAAGACTAATTGCTGATTGGCTGCAATGAACAACAGTACATGTGCAAATTAGCATCTGAGTTAGTACATGCACCCTACAGTACTTATCCAGAGCAGTTATGGAATCCATTATCTGTAAACCTGTTATCCAGAAAGCTCAGAATTACGGAAAAGCCGTCTCTCATAGACTCTATTTTAGGTGAATAATTCTGATTTTAAAAATGATACCCTTTTCTCTTTAATAATAAAACAGTACCTTGTACTTTATCCCAACTAAGATATAATTACCCCTTATTGGGGCAGAACAGCCCTATTGGGTTTATTTAATGGTTAAATGATTCCCTTTTCTCTGTAATAATAAAACAGTACCTGTACTTGATCCCAACTAAGATATAATTAATCCTTATTGGAGGCAAAACAATCCTATTGGGTTATTTAATATTTTATTGATTTCTTAGTAGACTTAAGGTATGGTGATCCAAATTACAGAATTTTGTATTTGGCGCAAAAAAACCCAATAAGTATTATTATTTTTCTTGTAAAGGTAAAAAAAAAAAAATCATGTCAATCACATTAGGCCAGATTTACTATGCGGTGTAAAAACTGGCAACAAATTTTGCCACAAATTGCCACATTAAAATAGGCCTGAGTTTACAGAAGGCGTTTGTATGGCATAAAATAAAACACACCTTGATAAATTTGCCATTAATTTTACACTGTTTTTTACTGCAAATTATGTTTTACACAGCATAATAAATGGGCTACTAGATGTACAGGTATGGGATCCCTTATCCAGAAAGTTACGAATTACGTAACTTTTTTCTGTAATAATAAAACAGTACCTGTACTTGATCCCAACTAAGATATAATTACCCCTTATTGGGGGCAGAACAGCCCTATTGGGTTTATTTAATGGTTAAATGATTCCCTTTTCTCTGTAATAATAAAACAGTACCTGTACTTGATCCCAACTAAGATATAATTAATCCTTACTGAAGGCAAGCCTATTGGGTTTATTCAATATTTAAATGATTTTTAGCAGACTTAATTTATGGAGATCCAAATTACGGAAAGATCCCTTTTCTCTGTAATAATAAAACAGAACCTTGTACTTGATCCCAACTAAGATATAATTACCCCTTATTGGGGGCAGAACAGCCCTATTGGGTTTATTTAATGGTTAAATTATTCCCTTTTCTCTGTAATAATAAAACAGTTCCTGTACTTGATCCCAACTAAGATATAATTACCCCTTATTGGGGGCAGAACAGCCCTATTGGGTTTATTTAATGGTTAAATTATTCCCTTTTCTCTGTAATAATAAAACAGTACCTGTACTTGATCCCAACTAAGATATAATTAATCCTTACTGAAGGCAAGCCTATTGGGTTTATTCAATATTTAAATGATTTTTAGCAGACTTAATTTATGGAGATCCAAATTACGGAAAGATCCCTTATCCGGAAAACCCCAGGTCCTGAGCATTCTGGATAACAGGTCCATATCTGTACTATGCAATGGTTTCTCACCTAGATATCTTTCAGACTTGAGAAAAAGCCCAAAGCTCTGGTTTCTTCCCACTGACCAAGACATACTTGTAGGTTAACTTTCATATAATATAAACTGGCCACTGCCCAGTGGGAGGAGCCTGCACTGTTGAGGACAGGGAGGTGATGGGGTTAAAATGACCTGATGCCGCTGGATAAGAAAAAAATTCAGTGTGGAAGATGAAGGCCTAAAATTTAGGGTGGGGTCAGTGAATATTTAGGCCCTAAATATTCACTGGCCCCAGACATATTATCAAACTGCCACAACAACAAATATAAAGAATACAAACCTATTAAAACATATTCAGAGACACATAATGGAGAGCCACTCACAGAAACAGATGGTTTGAAACACCGTACTTGTAATACACAAGAAATAATTGCGCCACTGGGCATATTTGAGAACAAACGTGTTATTAACTGAGGCTCTGGACGATTTGGTATTTGTCATGAAATAAGAATAAGAACAGTATTTTGACACATGGAACAAAAGAGCCAGCAATAAGCAATAGTTTATCAAGAATAATCACAAAACTGGAATTTTAGTATCACAGACACATATAAAACCCGATTCAGCTCTAGTTTCTGTTTTTACAATTACATGGCAATCATTGTGTACTGCCCTGTAATTGTTTTCACATAAAATAAAAGAATAGAATCTAAAAACTGGGGGAAAGTAGATAATAATATTTATATAAATGAGTTTGTTCAAACATATTTTGCATTTTAAAGATGGTAGAGCCCATAGCTGATGGTGAACGCTAGGAATTGTCTTTCAGCAATGGTTAAAGAGCCAGGATGTGATGCAGAGAGTTACTTTAGTTGTTAACCCACCTACTACACCTGCTATCCCACAGCCACAGTCCCTTCCCAGAGGCTATTATCCCCCCACTGCTACTATAGGCACCATCTCTCCCTACTATACCTGCTATCCCACAGCCCCAGTCCCTTCCCAGAGGCTATTATCCCCCCCACTGCTACTATAGGCACCATCTCTCCCTACTATACCTGCTATCCCACAGCCCCAGTCCCTTCCCAGAGGCTATTATCCCCCCACTGCTACTATAGGCACCATCTCTCCCTACTATACCTGCTATCCCACAGCCCCAGTCCCTTCCCAGAGGCTATTATCCCCACTGCTACTATAGGCACCATCTCTCCCTACTATACCTGCTATCCCACAGCCACAGTCCCTTCCCAGAGGCTATTATCCCACTGCTACTATAGGCACCATCTCTCCCTACTATACCTGCTATCCCACAGCCCCAGTCCCTTCCCAGAGGCTATTATCCCACTGCTACTATAGGCACCATCTCTCCCTACTATACCTGCTATCCCACAGCCCCAGTCCCTTCCCAGAGGCTATTATCCCACTGCTACTATAGGCACCATCTCTCCCTACTATACCTGCTATCCCACAGCCACAGTCCCTTCCCAGAGGCTATTACCCCCCCACTGCTACTATAGGCACCATCTCTCCCTACTATACCTGCTATCCCACAGACATATTTCCTTTCCAATGGCTATTATCCCCACTGTACACATTTGGGACATTTATTTCTTTGAGATTCACATGAGTCAATATTTACAAGTGAGCCTCACAAAAAAAAAAAACCAAAACAACAAATGACAAATCTGAGCACCAGGACTAGTGGTTGCTTGGGGAGGTTTAAGTCCCATGTGGCTGCATATTCTGCCCTCTCCATTATTGCTTGATACACTTTTCTTCAGCAAGGCTAACATAACTTAAAGAAATACCTATACAATACAAAGTGAAATAGAAGTGATATACAGAGGACAACAGCATTTGTAAAGTTGCAAAATTGTTACCTTTAAAGGCCATTAGCCACTACATGCTGCAGATCAAATCTCATTGACATGAATGAAGTGCCATGAATCAGTGGAAATACAAGTATGGATTTTTTGCATGTTGCACTTCCGATTCAAATGAATGAGGCAAGATCTGCAGTGGGTAACAGCACATAGCCCTAAAGACAAACAAGATTTGCCATCTTTACAAGGCCGAATGCCTTTGCAAACCCATGTATATTACATTTTTTATTTACCCATAACTCCTATTTATGAAATTAATGGAACCGCTACAGTTAAACTTGCTGTATGAAAAACAATGCTTTATTTTCTGGTGACTTTTAAACAAATGTCTTTTTAAATTATGAGGCCTGCTACATCAGTAAGAAATGTCTATTATTTATAGTTCTGTACACCACATAGAGGCATCAAATCTACTCAAGTATGTATCACATCTATTAATTTTGTCGGTGATACTTACTGTATATTCACATGGCTTATTTATGGATATTTTACAAATACTCGCATGGCAATACAACCACCGTTTCTAGGTCCCTGACCAATAATAACAATTTAAAGTAATAATGCCCTTATCTGCTGCCAGTACCTCACTCTTCACCTTCACTAGCTATTCCATTCAACAGACTTTTGCATCAATTTGTTTTACAAATTACCATCTCAAAACCTGACAACTGATATTTCCATCTTCTCAAGGCAATCCATAAAAAACTGTATTTTAAGTCAACACAGAAAACACAGTGAAAAAAAAAAAATCAAATGGAGAATTTGATTTATATACCCTCTACATTTTAACCTCTCTGTAAGCTAAGAATGGTAATGACTGAAAAATCCCAGGTTATATTATCAAGGACACCAAACAAAAAATTTGAAAAGTATTAATATCGTGATATCCATTAAACAATTAAACACTTTTGTAAATAAAGGGAACTGAGGGGTTTTGTTAGGGGAAGGCTATCTCCCATAGAGTCTCATGTAAGCAAGTCATTCTATTTTTTTTATTACCTCTTTTTCTCTGTAATAATAAAATACTACTTTGTACTTGATGGTAACTAAGGTGCATACATATAAACTGGTAGCAAAACAGGGTTTATTTAATGTTTAAGCAGATATACTAAAACTCGAATTTATCTTGTTTTATTTTTTTATTTATTTCTATGAATAAACTTGTTTCCACCAATGTCAGACATTTATCAAGAAATCCAAAGACAAAAAAGCATGTGCAAGAAAAAGGGCCAAAAAGTGCAATTTGGGAAGGGACATCTACCACTGACTTCTACATTAAGTTTTTAAGGTGGAGAGTTTTCGGTTTTGGAATTGTTGCGGAAAAAACGTATAATAAATATGGAAAAAGTCACAGCTCTTTTCCCCATGACTTTCTGGCTTCAAAAACCCTGATCCAAAACATGGGGTTAATAAATGTCCCCCTAAATGTTTTTTTAGTAGCCTTAAGGAATGATGATCCAAATACAGAAAGCCCCTTTATCCAGAAAACCCCAGGTCCAAAACATTCCGCATAATTGATCCCATACCTGTTTCATTTATGTTGCTATTGATTATTATTTATTAAATCTTTCTTTGCAGATGGATACATTTGTCTTTTGTCAATCTAATGAGATCAAACTTGTTATTTCAAATTATAAATCCCCAAATCCTTATGGGCTGATTAAAATGATTGATCTATAACAATGTCTGATAAAATAAGTCCCAAGAATACATCATTTTTGTATGTAATAGTGGCCAGAATATAAACATATTATTAATGTGTATTCTCATCGAATTTATACATATAGTGATGAGTAAATGTAACTTCACTGAAAAATTGGCAAAATGTCCCAAAATCCATTGAAGTCAATGGGCAAAATTTTTTTATTTTTACCTTGAACATTGTTTTTCACCCACTGGAGTCTATGGGTTTTTTTTTCTTTTGTGGCGAACCTTGGTGAAAAACTTCGCTCTTCACTATTATTATAAACTGAAAAGCAGCTCTTTTTTTTATCTAAAAGTCAGATTTTTTTGTTCAGTGTAGGCTACTGCTTGGATATTACATGAATTGTGACCAATAAAATGTACATGAAAAAGTATTTTCCATTGTTCAGGTCCAAATTAATTAGAACGTAACAACTAGAGAATCTCTGAGCTGAAAATCTCTAGTACTAGGGAAGTTGGGTGCTTTACTTTCCACCAACAGAAGAAGGAAAGAAGGGTTTGGGGCTCCTCTTTGTTGGCTGAAATCAGCTTGTAAGGAAAAAAAACTCCACATGCCATCAGCTTTCAGGCTTGAGCTCCTATCCAATGCAATCCCCTGTGGCAGCCCCACAGTCTGGGAACCACTGATTAAGAGCTTAGTTTATAATTGGCAAGGTATCCAAAAAATGTAACTTCACAGGGAATGCTGTCATTTGTCAAGGGATTAAATCTTTATTTGCCTTATGTACTATGGACCAACAAGGGAAATACACTCATGAACCAAAACTCTGAGTATACTCAGTGGCTTTGAGCTTCGTCATTACCATTAATGTCATGGGAAGTGGGTGAGGTTTGGGCTGGTAGTCTGTTAGTGCCATTGCATACAGCTGTATTATCATTTCCACTAATCAATTCAGGTTTATATCACTGTTCATATCAGTAAACTTGAGGCTTTTAATATATATATATACAAATACATGTTTTTACACATTTATACTTTAATGCATTAAACATATTTAAGAAACAGAAATATTGCCATTAGATGGAATTTGCTGAGATTACTGCACACTATCCGTCACTATTTAAGTATACAATAATCAATTTACAGCCTTGTTTAAACATAGAAAACGAAAGAGTTTCTCTTATGAAAATTCATATTTTTGTTATCATCTGCAGCAAATTTCCCTAATGTTGTCTTTTTTTTTTTTTTTTTAAACAATCAAATACAACCTGACCGTTACAGTCTCCCTGTGGATTAGGTCTTTGTTTCCCAGCAGACACTGATCAGCCTCCATGCTGGTGTGATTAATGATAGGATTTCACACTTGCACAACACTACACTATCTGTGTTAGATGCGGCAACGAGAGGTGGTCTGGTAATAGACAGATTTGTAGTCATGTAGCGTTCATTCCCCTTGTCTACACTTTTCTCTTAGTGATATCTATTTTTATATCATCAGTTACATGGCCCAAAGCTTAATCACATATAACTTTGAAATAAATTGGGGGGGGAGCCTTTTGTAGTGCTTTACTCAATAAATCACAGTTGATACTCCAAAGCTTGTCTCTTGTGTCTTTATTTCGGCCACTTGAATATATTCCACCTTTAATATGCCATTTATTTTATCTTTAATTACAAACTGATGCAACGGAGTTTTACAGTAACAAGAAGATTTCGATTTTATTATTCAGGGAAGTAAAGAATTTAGTGTAAAACATTTTTATATATGTGCTTCCCACTTTACATGACGATGCACACATAGCACATCAATGAAAAAGTCAGCTGATGGTAATCATATAAATATACTAGCGTGGGACAGTGTAACAGGACTCTCATATAAAACAGGAAAAGCCCCTAATCTGGAATTTTTGCATGGTTTTATTTGACATCCATTTGGGAAGGTGGGTGAGTATTTGTGTTTTAACCAAGTGATTGCCACAGTATGTGTGCCATTATGCTTAGAGCAAAATGGGGCAAATGAAGTATGGAACAAGTTGACTCCTTTATCAACAAACATTGTCATTGTTGCTCCTTATTCTTCTTGTGCTTAATAGTTAGAGAGGAGACATCTGTAATTCTAACTGTAATATTGCTAGTAGAGTTTGAAATGGTAGTGATCATGACGGTATGGACCATGATACAAGAGATGGTAAAATCAATGTTAATAATAACTTCTGTTAACTCTTTATTACCATAATTTTACTTATAAGAGGGTCTGGAGGCTCTACTTTCAGATGGCACTAGAGATATTAAACTTGCTGTCAGTCCGGTAGCTTCCCGGATAACTGACATCTTCAGAACAATCTGGCAAAGAGATAGAGATTCATCCACTTATTACAATTAGCAGACACTTTGCAATCCGCGCAGCGAAAATTTTTTCACTTCCGTGTTCATGCGGACATCTAACCCTTCTAAATCCTAATTAGCGTATGCTAAGTAGGATTCGGATTCAGTTTGGCCAGGATCGTGGATTGGCAGAATCCCAACCCTGCCGAAAAAGGCCGAATCCTGGCCAAACATAGAACCGAATCCTGGATTCGGTGCATCCCTAGAATCAACTACTGAAACAAACATCAAAGAACTTAAAACAATTTACTGAACTACAGAAACTGAACATAATAGGCAAGCTAAATTAGAAACTGAAAATTTTTTAAGTGTATTTTATCATCATTTTATGGATTAACCTGCGCTAACTTCAAACAACGTCTATGGGGCACATTTACTAACCCACGAACGGGCCGAATGCGTCCGATTGCGTTTTTTTCGTAATGATCGGTAATTTTGCGATTTTTTCGGCGTCTTTACGATTTTTGCGTAAAAACGCGAGTTTTTCGGCGTCTTTACGATTTTTGCGTAAAAACGCGAGTTTTTCGGCGTCTTTACGATTTTTGCCATTACGAAGGTTGCGCAAAGTCGTAGCGTTAAAACTTGCGCGAAACGTCGCACCTTTTAAGTGTTAACGCTACGAAAAAAACTCGACTTTGCGCAACTTTCGTAATGGCTACGAAAAACTCGCGTTTTTACTCAAAAATCGTAAAGACGCCGAAAAACTCGCGTTTTTACGCAAAAATCGTAAAGACGCCGAAAAAAATCGCAAAAAATACGAAAAAGTCGCAAAATGTTCGTTTCCTATTGGAATTTTTCCAATTCGGATTTGAAATCGTGTCTTAGTAAATCAGTCCCTATGTGTCTGCCATTTTGGTGAGGTGCAGTGTTTGCTTCTTAAACACCTCTACTTTTTTAAAAAAAATAAAACTGACAGTTTTTTTTCTATACTGATATGACTCCTTACTCAATTTATATTTTTGGAATACTCATTTCCTTTGTATTTCTTAGAAAAAACACTGAATTTCTCTGTGGAGGCAATGCACATTATATACTGGTAATGTTTATACAAAGCTGAAAAGCATTAAAGGCCTTAGGGAAGACTGATTGAGAGCCACTGCTCCAAAGGATCCTGTGAAATGTGAAGTTGGGCATGCCTGCTGACAGGAAGAAAACGTAAGTCAAGGTTACCAAGAACGAGCCTTGAGTATGTAAGCTAAGTAGAAACAATGTGAATAAACTCCTCTAAAACAGAATTTTGACAACTAAGAAATAATCAAATATTGTTATTATAGTTATGCTTTAGTGATTGGCAGTTGTATGGGGTGGGGCTCTGTAGAGATAAGGCTATTTTGAAAAAAAAAAAAGTAAAAATGGACGCTGTTTCATATGGACGTGTAAACTGATGCCATTCATTAAAGATACTTGTGCCAAAACCAACTCGCTGCAATATTCGTATAGTTGTGCTTAGCTCTGGTGAACCCATTCCACATCCTATTTCACACCCCTACAGGGGAACCCTGGACAAACCGCCAGCAGAAAATGGCAGTAGCTTTAGTGTTTTCACAGTAGCCAATGTCAATACACTATGGGGGGATCGACTGGTGGACCGCGATCGACGTATTGGCCAACCCATGCTGAAATTGTGGCATTAGGGGGTAAATAACATGGTAAACAGTATCCAAAATTGCACTTTGCACACAAGGTCTTAAATGACTTATCCATGTATACTAACAGAGAGTAGAGTATATACCAGTACATGGTTCTATTTAGTAATATCATGTATATATATAGGTGTTATAGGATTGCATTGCGATCAACACGGATTCATGGTAACTTGGGTTACCATAACTTTATAGTAGTGTAAAGCAGTCAAAGTCATTTAGATGAATTGTCACAGTCAGTGTATGAGCTTTAATAAATATGCTGAACTCTTAACATCTCTGTCAGGAAAGGGTAATTAACAAAGGGCACTAACAGTATGTCAGAAACAGGTGCTACAAATATAGTATAAGAATATTCCTAGCGGTTTTAGTGCACTCTCTAGTCGCACCCTGGCATGGCACACGTCTTAAGATGGTAAAACTATCAGTAAGACTGTAACCTTAGGTTTTAGATTCCAAAATAATTGCTACTTGGGCTCAGCAAAAATGGGTTAAAGTCACAGGCTGTTTAACAATTCCCATTAGCTGAAAGAGTGAGCGAAAGGTAATTCAAATAACCATAGCATACAAGAAAAACATTACCTCTTCAGCATATTATTGCTTCCTATTAGAATAACTTCATTTCCAAACTACTCTCTATTAAAGCGCCTGCTTTTCTTTTTATAAATTTCAGCGAGTATTACATTAAAGCAATACCTCACCTCCGAGCTATAATATCTGTCTTGGTTATTACAGTCCTACATTTCATAAATACTTCTCCTGACAAGCCGAGCTAATTCAGGGTAATTTTATTGTGTTTTGGTGCCCTTACATTTAGGGTGCAATTACCTTTATCGTTTCATTGCAGTGCTAGAAAGTAATCAGAACAATTATTTGGGAGGGAGGGAAGGGGGGGAGAGGAGGCTTATAAATTCTAAATCACAGTTGCTGGCATTTTCGATAAAATGGTACCTTTATCTGAACAAGTGGCAGGGATATCGGATAAATCATGCATCAGTCAAATGTTCCTGACCCCCCAGTGCATTTCACAATATCAGAAGTGCTTCAAAAGAAACTTTGCCGGCTCATCAATCATTCTTCATAATGTTACAGCAGCTACACCTAAAGAGCTGGAGATTGAAAATAAAAAAAGAAACAGACAATCCAGGCAAAAAACCATTAACTCTGGGCTGTTTAACTCCTTCCCCATCACCAATGTCATTAACTCAAAGCAGGTCCCTGAATTTCAGTATCAGCATGATATACCACTCATGAAAAGGTATTAACTCACTGAGACTGCAGTCTCCGGTATAAATAAAGGGTTCAGTGTTTTTCACTTTGTATAGATAAAAAAAGAAAATATCAAAATGTATTCATGTAGCAAAACATATACTATATATCACTATACAACATAATGCAGAATGACGAATAAACCACCAGAGAGTATGGACAGATTCTACTGAGATCCCTATATTTAGAGTTAATAATGGGGACCTTTTGTTGGTTCATTAACCTCTTTATTGTCTGGGGAAATATACAACTACAAGTCCCACCGTCTTTTAGGAAGTTTAGGGTATAAGTTCAAGAATCGCTGAAGGGAGAACTTACCTAAAAACTGTATCACTTGAGGAACTTTGAATATAGGTAAGTTTGAACTTAAATAAAAGTTCCACCACCAAACTGTACGAACCTATACCTTATCACTGCCCCAATACACGGCACTCTAAACTCTACAACACCTCTTCTTTAACCTCACCCCATCTTGATATGATTGACATCGCTTTGCCACTTTAACACTTTTTAGGAAATTTAGGGTATAAGTTCATGAATAGCTGGTGGGCCTTGTTCTTCCCTGAGAACGTACCTAAAAGCCTGGTTTACTAGATGAACTCTGAATATGTAGAATTTTAATAGGGTCCACCACCAAACTGTACTAACCTATTCCTTATCACTGCCCCAATACACTGCACCCACCAAACCTCTTCTTCAACCTCGTCCCAACTTGACATGATTTCTACCACTTAGCCTCCATCCCTTGCACTCACCTTTACTGCTGATGACATCGTTTTCTGTGTGAGACCCTGACATGGCTTTGATCCACCCAGCTAAAAGCAAGTCATACAAGGATAGGACAAGGGACAAATGCAGTAACACTGAAATCCCAGATATGCACTAAGAGGCCTACAAGTTGAGTAAAGGGGCATACACATGCACTGAAAATAAATCAAACAAATGCTATAAGCAACAAAACAAAAATTAGAGTACAGACAGCCTGAAGGAAAGAACAGCTTCCCAGCCCAGCCTAACTGACATTTTCTGCTAGCTCCTGAGAGCTAACATGAACCTGATACCTACTTTCATCATCAAAAAAAGACAAAAGCTAGCATAAACCCATATTTTGTCATATAAAACAAACTGTAAATCAAAGCAACTTTACAATGAACTTCCATTACAAGTTTTCAATTGGTGATTGACACACCTGCGAAGAGCCATCCAAAGTATGACTTCTGCTGTACTGTTTCAAGGGAAAGAACCAGCACAGCAAAAAATAACTAATTATTAATTATAATTACAATAACCACTAAAACAATGTTTATACATTATGTAAAATTGAAAACTTGTTTTATCTTAAATGTATATTTTTGGGTTTATATAACTATATATAACTAAATATAATAGCAATAAACAAATGTTCAGGAGAACATTCTCAATGTCATTAGTTTGATTAAAACTTGAAACTGCCTACTTATCAAGCAAGAAGGAAAATAATACAGAATAATATCCGGATAACAAAAATCATAGAGAAGCATGAAAAGAAAATAATTATAAATATATTAACACTGATATTAGCGTTAAATGCCATTTCCAGTTGCAGTTAATAAAATACTAAATCAGTAATGAGTCTAAAGAAATACTTCTTATGATGTGGAAGACTCCTGAGCTTAGAAATGCCTTATATCTTCCAGAATGTTTCCAAAATAGGTTCTTTATACTTTCTGCCAGAATGTTCTTCAGCAGATATGTTTGACATAAAATAATGCTTGGGTGGTAATTAAGCATCTAATAAGGATCCTTCTTCCCTGAACCGAGACAAAATCAATGTGTAGAGTAGAGTGTAAGAGTTTGTTCCATAACATTTGAGATTTACTGGCTAATAGTAGCACAAATGTCAACTTATTGGAAATCAACACTGAACATGCAAGTAAACCATAACAAGCATGTGCAAAGCGACACAATCAATAGGTGATGCATGATACATCTGAAGCGGTCATTATAAGGCAGAAAGGAGCACATCTGCCTCAAGCAAGCTAATATAAAAATTCTGGTAAAAAAAAATCTGGTGAGTCCTAATAAGGGAACTTTAATTCCAAACCACATTACTATTCGTATGTCTCCATCCCACCCCCCTTAGCTTAAGAAAGGAAGCTACCTTGTAACACGTCTTACTGCTCAGAAGGAGCGAAAGGGACCAGGCTTTTTAGAGCCAGTGGTCAACTCTATTATATTAACAGTATTAAAAAAAGATACCAGAGATTTACTTCAAATTTGCTGAGGCAAACAAGTAAAAAAAAAAAAATGGTCCCTGACAATCACATTCGGGATGCCTGGTTTAGTCAAACTATATTTACTATGGTACAGTGCACTAAGGTTAGGAATCCTTTGAAAATTAAAGCATTTACGCAGTATGCAAAGTGAAATTTCACCAAGTTTTTTTCCTCATAATTCCAGCATAATAGGTGGCAGTGTGTCTGACACAATTGTGGCTGGTGCCCTAAAGTGTTCACAGTTGTGTTATTTACATAATGTAAATGGAAGAAATATACAACTTCAAATTGGGGTATGTAAAAATGAGATTTCACTGTATGCAAAAGCTTCAACAGTTTCGGTATTTTATACTGGCAGGTACCCTAGGGGCGGGAACTGGGCGGATCAGGGTGGGGACTGGATGTAGTGGGTTAAGGATTAGGGTGCATGGTGGGTATAAATAGGAAGTTTGAGGAGTTGATGTGCAGGGAGGTGGGGTAAGCATAGGGAGTTACAAATTTATATGTAAATGTACCAGTTTTGGCCTTAGCTGGTGATTATGCAGCTGGATCACAATCTGTGATAATTTGTGATCCCTTATCTGGAAACCCGTTATCCAGAAAGCTCCGAATTACAGAAGGCCCATCTCCCATAGACTCAATTTTAATCAAATAATTCAGAATTTTAAAACTGATTTTCTTTTTCTTTGTAGGAATAAAACAGTACCTTGTAACTGATCCCAACTAAGATATAAATAATCCTTATTGGGTGCAAAACAATCCCATTGGGTTTAATTAATGTTTTATTGATTTTTTAGTAGACTTAAGGTATGGAGATCCAAATTATGGAAAGACCCCTTATCCGGAATACCCTTGGTCCCGAGCATTCTGGATAATGGATCCTATACCTGTATCTGGCAATTCTATTGCTATTTATTTGCCTAGGTATCTTTGACTCAAAAAAATGTAGCAGAAGTGACAAAAATACTGCTTTCAATTCCAGTTACATTTAGAAACATCATAAAAACCAATGACGACTTTGAATTTATGTATATTGAAAAGTTGATTGGAAATACAGTTTTCTTTCATTACGCAACATTTTATTTGGGGGTTTATAGACCCTTTTTACCAATGGTTATTTTTTTTCTTATTATTAACACATATTTTTAACGGAGAACATATTTCACATTGCTGTATAATAAATAGGTGTACACATTACACAAACAGATGACATACAAGACTACGACTGATGCAATAGGACTGGGGGTGGGGTGGGGGGGACTCGGGAAAGCTTACAATCGAAAATGAGAATTAGAATTTTATTGCAGTCACTTATACAAACAGGTACAGGTATAGGACCTGTAATCCAGAATGCTAGGGGCCTGGGGTTTTCCAAATAAGGGATCTTTCCATATTTTGGATCTCTATAACTTAAATCTGCTAAAAATCATTTCAATATTGAATAAACCCAATAGCATTGTTTTGCCTCCGGTAAGGTTTCATTATATTTTAGTTGGGATCAAGTACAGGTACTGTTTTATTATTACAGAGAAAAGGGAATCATTTAACCATGAAATAAACCCAATAGGGCTGTTCTGCCCCCAATAAGGGGTAATTATATCTTAGTTGGGATCAAGTACAGGTACTGTTTTATTATTACAGAGAAAAAGGGAATCATTTAACCATTAAATAAACCCAATAGGGCTGTTCTGCCCCCAATAAGGGGTAATTATATCTTAGTTGGGATCAAGTACAGGTACTGTTTTATTATTACAGAGAAAAGGGAATCATTTAACCATGAAATAAACCCAATAGGGCTGTTCTGCCCCAATAAGGGGTAATTATATCTTAGTTGGGATCAAGTACAGGTACTGTTTTATTATTACTACAGAGAAAAAGGAAATCATTTTTAAAAATTAGATTTGCTTATAATGGAGTCTATGGGAGATGGCCTTTCCATAATTCGGAACTTTCTGGATAACAGGTTTCCAGATAAGGGATCCCATACCTGTATCATTTAAAATAACTAATAAAATCAACACAAACTGGCCATTTTGCATAAGTATAACTGTATATCTCCATGATTAAGCCACCGCTTATAGTGTGTAAGTGTAATAAAAAAAAGTTGCACATGAAGACGCAGTGATAGCAAAAAGTCAACTTAAATATAAATGAAATGCAATTTATTAAAAAAAAAATATATATATATATATATTTATTTTTTTTAACTAGCGCAGAGATCAGTTTTCCCAGCAGAAAAGAACAGATAAAAAATTACACATTTAACATATTTTGTCAGGAATCCCAGAAGGGAATTATTTTACATGCTATCTACCATATATTAAAACAATTTAATATATTAAGACTCCAGAGGTTATCATACGTGATATGGATATCCCTTCATATTTATGTTTACTAAAATGCTATGTCCCAGGAGTTGTGGTATTAATAACTGTGCCATAAAATTGTTTCCCATTTTCTGTCACCTGTGATAAGTAACCGGGAATTTGAAGGAATATTTTATCTCGGTTTAAAGAAGTTATAGATAGCATCTCTCGAGGTTGATTTCTCAGAAGACTACATAAATATCGGGCTGGTGCTGAACTTTTCCCGGACGGTCCGACAGCGAACAGTTATTTATCATCGATTAACAAAATATTATGTGGATCCTTCATACTTTGTATTAAACAGAAAATAAAATCGCAGGAATAATAATAATAAAAAAAAATATTAGAAGCTGAATATCGGTATATAATTTTGATTTGCAAGTCTACAAAATAATTTTTCCCTAATGTGCCGACGGAAAACGCTGGGAAAAAAAAAAGGAAGGGCTTGGGATACTAGTTATTAATTAAGAGCCTACGGAAGCATCAATCTTGTCAAGTGGGTTCTTATAGCACGAGAGGAAACCAAATCAAAGCATGTGAGGATGTTTGGTGATAATTTTTTTTCTGACCGTAAGCACCTAAAAGAAGAGGTATTTTCATCAAACTTACTTTCTGCAATGGTCTGGATACCAGGTTTTCCTGTTGGACTAAGCTTTTCCTACAATAATAACAAAAAAAAAAAGGAAGAAATTAATCCTGTTAGCAAGAGATAAGCCTACCATCGCCCAAATGTCATAAGAAAGGCATGTCAATGTTATCATTGCTACTTTTGTAATGCAATGCACACTGTAGGCTTATGATTAGAGAAATGGGCTTCTGGACTCGAGAGGAGGCAATATCAGAAGGAGAATAGGATATTTTTATATTTTTCTCGAGCAAACAGGAATTTTAAAGTTCAGCGGGTCATCTATCATCTGCAATGAGTCATAATCAACAGATGAAGCCCGTTGAGGACCTCTCTCATCACGCCGTCCATGAAAAACTTTGATCTTCCGGATAAGGATCTATAAGTAAGGCATATTGGTGCCTGTGAAAATATCGCACGCAAACAAAACACAGTACCCAGCTACATAATCTCCCGAGAAGATAAATATCCTTCCAACTTTTTTGTAAGAAAACGTTTTCCTGTGTCTTGAACCTCCCGCAACTAAAAAGGATGTAAGATGAAGAGGGGGAAACATGATATTTATAAAATACTTTCAGTTACTGTAAAAAGGATCATATAGCACAAGAGGATATTTTTACTTCTTATATAGATGAGCTTTGGAGATATTTTTCATTGTGGCTTCACCCTTACAAGACTTTAACAATCAACTATATATTGTGCAGAGCCAGTCACTAGCTCCACGGTGATGAGACCCAAAGGTCAGAATAGCTGTCTGTGGGTAGATTTATGGCTAAGCCCTTCCAACCCCTGCCATGTTTTAAAAGCGACACTCTGTTATATGGAATAATGCGTGCTCATAGGTGGATCCGTGGAACTGGATGGAAGCTAAAAGTATTGATCCAATTAAATGGGAGAAAAAAAATAAAATTACAAAAAAATATATATACAGAATGGGACCGGTTATCCAGAATGCTCGGGACCTGGGGTTTTCCGGAAAAGGGATCTTTATGTAATTTGGATCTCCATACCTTACGTTTACTAAAAAATCTCTAAAACATCTTTAAACTCAGTAGGATTGTTTTGCTTCCAATAAGGATTAATTATATCTTAGTTGGGATCAAGTACAAGGTACTGTTTTATTATTACAGAGAAAAAAGGAAATCATTTTATAATGGAGTCTATGGGAGATGGCCTTTCCATAATTCGGAACTTACTGGATAACGGGTTTCCAGATAACGTGTTTCCGGATAAGGGATCCCATACCTGAATATATATATATATATTTATATATATCTATATATATATATATATATATATATATCTATATCACATTTATTGGATGCATGCCATACAAAAATCCCTACCTATCCTCATGAAACCCTGCAAGATGGCTACTGCCCGGCCCACTTCAGAAGTCTCTGAATTAAAGGAATGGGGCATCAGTAGGCGGGGCATTTTACCAAATTGGGAAAACCAGGCAGACTGCTCGGTTTCCGGAAGGGCTGATCAGGTCAAAACCGGACAGGTGGCAACCCTAGGTATCATTAATACAGTGCCTTTCTCCCATGGTGCAAAGTAGCCATTATAGGCGCACTAAGCATGCTGGGACACCAAGAGATTAAGAGACTTGTTGATTCCCTGTGGCAACTCCCTGTGACCCTGGGTGGGGTGCATCATTTCTTATAATACACAAGTTTCTATCAGTTATGTGACTTGACTAAGTAACATTCATAACAAATGACATTATATAGGGAATAGTGTAGACCCTAGTGGAAAATGTAGGGATATTATAGTCAGGGAGGAGTTTAATGACAATATATAGGTCACATAACTGAGGTGACATTGAATATCCCCATATTTTAAACAGGGGAGTTGTTATTTGTTCTAAAACAAAAGTTTTAGTGAGCTACATGAAACAAATTACATCCTTAAAGGGGTTGTTTAACTCTGAGTTATCTTATTATATGTTATAGAATGGCTAATTATAACATATTTTTGAATGATTTGCCTTCTCATTCTGACTCTATACAGCTTTCAAATGGGGGTCACTCACCACAGCAGCTAACAAACTATTGCTCTGTGAGGCTGCAGTTTTATTGTTATTGTTGCTTTTTATAACTTACCCCTCTATTTAGACACTCTCCTATCTATATTCCAGTCTCTCATTCAAATGAAAGTCTGGTTGCTAGGGTAATTTGGACCCTAGCAACCTGATAGCTGCTGAAATTCTAAAGTGGCAAGCTGCTACATACAGTATAAAGCTAAATAATTCAAAAACTGCAAATAGTAATACATGAAGACCAATTGCAAACTGTCTCAGGCATTCATTTAAAGGTGAAAAACCCATTTAAGTACCAATTATAACTAATTACAGCACTAAGCAATGTTTATAAGGACATATGCTGCAGAATAATCATGGTTGTTGTGTGCTATAAAAAGTAAATGTACCCCCTTCTGTAAGGTATAAGGTTACAGATAAGTTCTGTCTTCTGTGAGTATATTAAAGTGATGGGTACAGTGTAAACAGAGTAGCCTATAAACAAGGGCCACAACTCAAGCACACCCATCTTATTGCTGCTAAAATATGAGCAGTGTATATTATATACACCTAGGCTTCTGTGGTCTTTATAAAAACATTCATCCTACTTTTATATGGTCAGGCATCTTTTTGGTGATTTCCAACAGACTGTGGGGCAGGGGTGGCCAAGACGTCGATCGCGGTCCACCAGTCAATCCCCCGTGGATTTCTGGTGGACCTCGACGAAGCTGGGGGATGCGGAAGTACGGCATGAATGCGTATGTACGCTGCGTCGCTTACATACGCATTCACGCCGCACTTCCATATTCCCCGGTCATCAGGGGCGGGCCGAGCCGTCCGGGCGCCCTAGGCAACCCAGTCGGCCACCTGGCCTGCTCCGCCCCCTCCGTTGGTGCGCATGCGCAGTTCGGGGGGGGGGGTGCGATGCTGTGGGTCATTGCCCCCGCCGCTTGTCATTAGCGGCGGGGCAATGGCAAAGTAGGGGAAGTAGTGGTAGGCAGCAGAGGCTTCTGCCTGGCGCCCCCTAATCATTGCGCCCTAGGCAGCTGCCTTCTTCTGCCTACCCCTAGTTCCGGCCCTGCCGGTCATCAGTCAATCGCCGATGAGAAAGGTCTGGCCACCCCAGCTGTAGGGGGTACATTATACACTGTGTATATAATAATAATAAGGTATCATTTTATTAACATTGGAGACAAACATCACATGTGATTTGCCCATAGCAACCAATCAGAGCTTTGCTTTTGTTTTCTAACTTGTAGGTGACTGTTCAAATCTAATTACTTATTGGCGGCTATGGGCAATTAGTACATTCAAAGGCTCTGTGGCAATTAAAAGTTGTGGTCAGAGTTGAGAGGGTTTTTTTTTCCCATTTGGCCCTTATTTTAAGGCCCATCATCCATGGGGGCCAAAGTGACCAGTGTTTGTACAATAATTGCTGTCCCCTGAGGTGAGGGTGCTGCTACTTTAGTAGTATGGGGCCCCTGCGACTACTGATGGCAGCCCTGAGTTTTGGGTAAAGCTCATCTTCCATGGGGGGGGGGGGGTAGAAGTTTTTAGTTACATCATTGCCATTGCTCATGGTTTGTAGTGGCAGGGATTAAGCTGAATAGAATTGTCATACTGTATCATTCTGATGTTTATTTAACCGTATAGCTGAGAACATAAAAATAAATAGCAATAAGTCTGTTTTGAGGAACACCCCCACCCCCGCCTTTCCTGCAGCCCTAATCACAGCTGGTCCTTGATGCATATTATCCGTCAGTGAGGGGGTTAAAGGTGGTTTCCGGTCTATTGTATACACATGAGCGGCTAAGCTTCCAAGCGTCTCTCAGGGGTTTCCCCGCTAGCCTTCTATCAAACTACAACTCCCAGTTACTTTAGCTTAGGCACATTGCAGAGGCAACTGAGGAGTTGTAGTTGTTGCAATGCGAGCACAGACTACACTTCCCATAATGCACTGTAAGGCAGCGTTTGCAGTTGAGACCGTACCTTACCCACGTGTAGCCAATAGCTTCCTCGCTAACTCCGCCCCCTGCGCTCCTTCCTGGTCACGTGGTGCCCGGGAGTGGAAGGGGGGGGGGTCTCTTTCATGGCTGTGGCTGCTGGGGGTTCGCCCGGGAAATGGGGACGCAACAGGGGCCTTGTAATTCATTGGCAGACATCGGGGTGATGTGATTGGAGGGGGAGGTAGCAATGGGGTCCTGTCGGGATAAGGAGTTTAGCGCTGTGAGGAATCCTGCAGAGGTGGATTCATGGCGCGGTGTCCCGGCCGGGGTGGTATAACAAGTCAGTGGCCCATCCAATAGGATTGGTGATATACATGCGGGATACCACTGGTGGTGATTGGCAGCTGTGCCATGTCCAACTTGGTGGGTGGTGAAAACGCTGACAATTGCCCCTCTACTTACAGAAATGGCCCAGTGAGTGCTCCTGCAGGATCCCAGTGCCTGCCATTTAGGGGCAATTGGAAGGATTTTCCCACCCACTGTGCTGGCACTCGGCCCATGTAATATTGCCCATAAACTGTATGTGCTGTTATTCCCAGCTGTATAACAGGAATGGGGCCCTCCTGCTGCTTCCTGAACTACAACTACCAGAATCCCTGCCAGGCTGAACTACTACTCCCTGAAATCCTGTCTGTTAATGACCTAGTGCTTCCCATGTCCTCAAACCCAGACTGGCCCCCAGCTGTGCTGCACCTCCCGCAGGGTAATGCTAAGGGCACCGGATAAATTATAGGATTAGAACAGCGGGAGGAATATCAATTGAATATCCATGTACAGGTATGGGACCTGTTATCCAGAATGCTCGGGACCTGGGGTTTTCTGGATAAGGGATCTTTAAGTAATTTGGATCTCCATAACTTAGGTCTGCTAAAAATCATTCAAATATTGAATAAACCCAATAGCATTGTTTTGCTTCCAATAAGGGGTAATTATATCTTAGTTGGGATCAAGTACAGGTACTGTTTTATTATTACAGAGAAAAGGGAATCATTTAACCATTAAATAAACCCAATAGAGCTGTTCTGCCCCCAATAAGGGGTAATTATATCTTAGTTGGGATCAAGTACAAGTACTGTTTTATTATTACAGAGAACAGGGAATCATTTAACCATAAATAAACCCAATAGGGCTGTTCTGCCCCCAATAAGGGGTAATTATATCTTAGTTGGGATCAAGTACAGGTACTGTTTTATTATTACAGAGAAAAGGGAATAATTTAACCATAAATAAACCCAATAGGGCTGTTCTGCCCCCAATAAGGGGTAATTATATCTTAGTTGGGATCAAGTACAGGTACTGTTTTATTATTACAGAGAAAAGGGAATAATTTAACCATAAATAAACCCAATAGGGCTGTTCTGCCCCCAATAAGGGGTAATTATATCTTAGTTGGGATCAAGTACAGGTACTGTTTTATTATTACAGAGAAAAGGGAATCATTTAACCATGAAATAAACCCAATAGGGCTGTTCTGCCCCCAATAAGGATTCATTATATCTTAGTTGGGATCAAGTACAGGTACTGTTTTATTATTACAGAGAAAAGGGAATCATTTAACCATTAAATAAACCCAATAGGGCTGTTCTGCCCCCAATAAGGGGTAATTATATCTTAGTTGGGATCAAGTACAGGTACTGTTTTATTATTACAGAGAAAAGGAAATCATTTTTAATAATTGGAATTATTTGCTTATAATAGAGTCTATGGGAGATGGCCTTTCCGTAATTCGGAGCTTTCTGGATATTGGGTTTCCGGATAACCAGAAAAAAACTTCATTGTATTGGAACTCACTGCCATTGTACATACTGCCAGGCATTATTCCTGACAGGTGGGCTATTCACAAACAAACGGTAGCCATATACAAACAAAAGGTAGCCATACATAGTTACATAGGGTTGAAAAGACCAGAGTCCATCAATTTCAACCCTTCCAAGTAAACCCAGCACCCACAACCTATACTTACCAATCTATACACTCACATAAACTATATATACATCAATACTAACTGTAGATATTTGTATCACAATAGCCTTGGATACTATGCTTATTCAAGAACTCATAGACTATGAGATCTGCTTGTTTGTAGACCACCAATATGCTCACCTATGGTTGGTAATGTAGGAGTAATCCAGTCGAATTACAATGACTGTAACCCGTCAGAGCGAGGACCAGACAAATGCAGTCCCTGCTCCAATGGGAAAATCAAACCTACCCCATCAACATGTGGGCAATTTTAGGGGGGTGTCCGTAGATAGATAAAGCTGCTGAATCAGACTGAAGGACCGGAATTTGCAGCCTAAAACTGCCCGTGTATGGCCACCTTAAAGGAGAAGGAAAGGTAAAATCACTGGTGGGGGGGGGGGGGGTGCCAAAATGTTAGGCAAGAGGGTGTGCGGTAACACTATGCAGTGAGCGACCCCTGCAATGTTTTGTAGGCGTTTCCAAGAAATTGAAGTGTTAAATCTAGGGAAAAACCTATTGTATATGGTAGGGTGTGAAGGAGTCCTTCTTTGGACCCAGGGGTTTTACCCTGCTCCCTCACAACCTAATCCTATTAATGCTCCTCCCCCGTCCCCCCATCCTATGACACTGCCCCTCACTCAACAATTTAAGGTCCCCAGGTGACCACACAAGTAGACCATGTGGGGATTTACCACTAATGGCAGTTTGACACCAGTTTGCGTAGCCCTGTACATTTAGTCCCCTCTGTGCATTCTATTCCCAACCAGATAGCATTGCCCATAGGAACTGGGCCTGCTACTTGGCACTGTGCCATGGAGATGGGCATCAAACAAACAATATAGTTTAAGAACCAGACTTCATCTCCATGAGTTAGAGTTGTCACCTTTTATTGGTGGACAACCTGGGCAGGGGGCGGAGCCACAAGCCCAGGTTTTCATGGGGTGCCACCTGGTGGAACACATAAGAACGTGGAGGCTAACTGCCCATGCACAGGATACTGTAGCCCAAGAATGGCAACTGTTAAACCTTTAATAATAAACATTGCATGCTGTAAACTATTATTGTACAGGCTTTTATTATGTTTGTTATAAATCACATTTTCACAACCTCTAGGTTACCATAGTAACCCTTATAATTGGTGTATTTTAATATAAGCCTACAAGTCCCATACTTAATTATTCAACATTCTTGGAGACACCTAAACGATGGCTGCATTGTTACATCCCATATCCAATCAATAACTGTTCGTCCCCCTTCCTGGCAGCTGAGGCCAGACCTTGTATTTAGTTATTTTTAAATTGCTATGCGCATTAACATACTTATTTACTGGAAGGTACGCCGACAATAATGATTTCAATCTAATCGCCCTTCTCCCAGCCCCATCACATATGAAGCCAATGGTAATCTTTTCACAGAGTTATGTATACAGCTCAGAACAACATCGAGCAATCTCTGCCACGCCGCTTTACTTCTCATATTGATTTCACAGATAGAAAGGAGCAGTCGTTGCTAATTATATTAGAAAAATGACCCGGTGGGTTAATCATATTCTGTAGACTTGCTGCGGAATTACGACACCACAACTGAGCTAAATTGCTAAATAATGGTTAATTCAAGCTCCTATAATGTAGAAATACAGTAAGGGGCTCATGAAGACCGAGCGTTAAGCAATATGTCTATGATTTTAGCCGATAGTGCCCCATTGCCGTGTATGGTGCTTAATGTTAAGGAAATTTTGGTTGAAAGGTGGAGTCCCATTGATGGATCACTTTGCTTCAGAATGGATGTTAGTCCCATACCTCCTTCATTCTATGGCATCATGCAGAGGTTCTGGTCAGAAATATGGCAATATGGCCATGTTATGAACCTTTTACATGTAAACATGGGATAGGTGCAATTATGCTGGAAGGGGAAATGCTGCATTATGGGTTAAAAAGGGGCATTAGCACCCAAAATTGCATTTTACTTACTGCACTTGCAGTCATAAATAAGCCCTCTGGCTTATTTCTGCACCCAGGGCTGGAAATGGGGGTAGGCCTAAGAGGCGCAATGGCGGGGGGGAAGCTGGACACGTACCGTATCCACCTGCCTTTTAGTTGTGGCCCTTCTGCCATAGAGAATTTCCCCACTTGCCAATACACTGCTGTGTAATTTTGGGGGGGAATTCAGTGTGCGAGGGGTGCAGGGGGATGTCACTGGGTGGGGGGTCGGGGTGGTTTATGGCAGGGTCTTGCCTGGCTGGCTGGACTCCTATTTCCTGAAGAAGCATATCATTACTGGACCTTCTTCTGTCCCATACTTGCATTTGGCCCATGTCCCTGGCACCCTGGCTCACGAGAAACTGAATTGAATCACAGAGAAAAAAAAAGTTGTCCGTATTGCTTAAACCACTTCATTTGGGCTAATTTCAGAGCTGCTCTCTTGTCAAAAACGCATCGTTGGACTCATTCATGCAAGCAATTATTTTTTGTAGCTGTGACTAATTATAGCCATAAACTGCTGTCATATCACAGAATGTGCTGTCCGCCTTTGATCAACTGGATTTTAGGCGGGTAAATAAAATATGAAGTCAAAGTGGCAATGGCTATTGCATATTTATGAAATCTCAGTGCAGCGCCACGTAGATCAATGCAAGCGTGCTGCTGTTTAGTAGCATTCCGGAGTATGTATAATTGCAAACTTACAACTTGTCATAGTTGTGACACCCTTGTGTTAAGTAGGACTATAGATAATAAACCCTAGTTCCAAATATCAGGAAACAAGTCATAAAAATAGGGGTGCTTTAACTTTAATGGGGTGAAATGGTATTTTTTTCCATCTATTTTAATATATGTTTTTATTTTCATGGTCCTGGCTGAAAGGGGGAATTTATTGTGCAAGTTGTCCGCTTTTATATCCCAAAAGCCTCAGCCTGTGCAGCAGGAGCAAAGGAGCTTTGTAAAACTGCCCATGCATTACAAGATCTGGCAAGGTCGCCAAGCGAGCAGATCTTTTGCTGATATGCCCACTTAAGTTGGGCAATATTGGGCTGATCCGATCATTTAGGGCCAAACGATAGGATCACAACAACGGGTGAGGCTGTTGGAGCATGCACCACATCAATGAAGCGATGCGGCCCTCAATCTGTCAACAAAATCAAACCTGTCCAATCGACATTGCCGTGATTTTAGGGCAGATATTTACAGGTAGGCCTCTATACATGTGCAGATAAGCTGCCAAATTGGTCTGAAGGGCCCAAATTACTATCTTAAATTCATAAGTCCAGCTTAAATCCCTAGTCCAATTTGTGATATGGAGTATTGTTCTGGAGACTCTCTAAAAGCAGCCATGAAAATTATATTTATTTTTATGGGACCCCTCTTGAGAATTAGAGCCTAGAAAGCCTAATATCCCCAGGTTTCTCCACATTCTCTCTTTCTTCCGACCCTCAGTGCTAAATGTAAGTGCACCGTTCTCTGACAAAGGGGGCAGCAATTTTGTGTGATGGGCCCTGTGGCAGCTGAGAAATTAGCTTCACTATTACTCCAATAACCCCCCCAAAATCAAATTAAATTAAATTGTTTTTCAAGGCATCAGAATGAAATGTATCTCTGAATAAAACACACCATTAAAGCACAACATGTGCCCCATAAATGAACCAATTTACCCAGCACTGATGCTGTTAACGGAGCAATAGTGACACTTAATTTGAACACGTTTGTTAATTCAACCTTTCTGGTGCAGAAAAAAGGTATCCTTCTGACAAAGGATTCTAATGCCTGACAGAGGAATGACCATGGAAGCCTTTCTTTTCCTCACTAATTATACTTAAACAGTCAAATTCAGCTTTTTTTCCCCCCAATCATCTGCTGCTCTATTCAGCGCTAATGATAATAAAGCAAAATGTAATTATTTTGCATTTTATAGGTAACCACAATTAAAATAAGGGTTATCCATCTTAAATGCTAGGTCTGCCTTTATGTTTTAGAAGGTTGTGGAGTAGAAAATTTCGGACCTGTTCGGTTTAATCTCTCCCTTTGCATTTCGTTTGTTCAGGGCTCCCCCTTAGCAAGCAAAATAAATGAGAACATTATCGTAGCCTTTCCCTTGCTATAATTCCAAAACAGCAGGTAAGAATTCACTTTAAATGTCGCTCATTTACAAAGTGTAGAGCAGGGTGCAAAATATGTGTGCAAAATTTGTCTTTTGCACTTCTCCACCCTGCCCTGTACACAAAGACCTACGCTTCCCCATGAATACAGTGCTGACTCCATTTGTTAGCTCTGTATTCACCAAAGGTGGACAGGGGAGGGCCATGTAGGCATGCCATCTTCTGCCTTCTACATGTCATGCAGACATGGAAGGCTAGTGGTGGCAAATTACAGTAGAGCCCTGTGTTTGCTGCCTTGCAACCACCAAAGTTGTGCTCCGTACTTCACAACAGCGTTTTAGTCCGTCACAAGATGCAGAGCGCAACTGTTTTCCAGACATTCTAGTAAACTTTCTGCTGGAGGTAGGTCATTGCAACTGGATGTGGAGGAAGAAAGCTTTATATGGTATTCTTAGGTAGCGCAGGACTTTTGACTGCAGGCGTAACTAGTAGAACCCAAATTAATCCATGGCTTTAGTTCTTAATTAAAGATGCCAGTCAACATTTAGCTTTTACCACTTTAGGTCAGATAGGATAAAGAGAAAAAACATGGAATTTGTGACATTTGTTACAGGGCTAGGGCAACTGGTACAAGACGAATTGTTTGTAAGGGAAAATGCATATAATGGTACAATCCTATATTTTATTAAAGCTGCATAACCTTGGAGACTGCCTGGGATCTGTTAAGGAACTCTGTGACTTCAGAGCATTTGAGATCATCAGGATTCTTCTATACTTTTTTTAGAAAGTTCATTGCCCAAACAAAAACTGACTTACATGTTCAAAAGTTTGTCCAGCCAAGGTGTGGGACACATGGTTAAGTGCACTGTCCTAATGAACATGCCAAGCTCACATAAGCCTCTTATATCTTTCTTTCCTTCTCACCCTTCTTCTTCAATCTCTTTACTGGTAAATCTTTAAATAAAAAAGAAAGTTCAAAACATCTCAGCAAGGGGATGGCTACTCATTTGGCTGTGTGCTGTCAACCGTTAAAAAGAAATTTCCTGACTATTATGTGTTTCTTTGCTGTTCTACACATCCTTCGTCCATTAATGTTTTTCCTTCCATTGTACTAAGTTTGTGCTTTCCTCAGCTGGCACATTGTGACAACTAACCTTCTGCCCTCATCTATGAAGACGGCACTGTGCCATTGTATTACGGGGCCCTGCAAAGCTATGAAGGAACAAATGTCTGTACACCTACAGATGGACATCACATTGAGGTCCTAATATTACAGTTCTGGTTGACTATAGAACTATACAAATATAAGCCAAATACTTCCAAAAGTGTAAATTATTGAATACAGTTACCGAATACAAGCTTAAATACCGGAACAAGTGGACTATATCCATGTCTGCCACAACGGAGCAGACTGGATCAACCCTAGTGCCATCGGGACATTGACATTAGAAACACTTGTTTAAGGAAAATCTCAGTGAAAAATCCCAATCTTGATATAGTTTCAAATTTACGTGTTCCGAAGTTTAGTTTTCAAGCTCTGTTGATCTCAAAAATTCTAACAAAAAAATTTGTCAGCTAAAATTTGGCGCAGTTGTATATTCAGTATTCAAGTTATTTTACTTTTTAAGTTTTTTTGACAGTCAAAATCATAAAAATGAATAGAATGATGCAGTTTTTATTGTGAGTGCGTTTCTTTTCCATGAACTAAAACTCAATCAATACTGATTGTGATCATGTATTGGTGAAAACTCAGTTTTAACTATTAATAAATTCAGTTCTACAAGATAAATCCTGATGGTAAATTAAATTCAATTAGATAAAATATGTTTGGAGGATTTGGGGCCAATTTTGGTGAATGCTTATTTTGCGATGAAATATTTCATTCAATGTTCCCATAGGGCCCCTTTAGGTCCAAGAAACAGTCAACACCCCTGCAGCCATGGCCATACATGCTCCAGTGTTATGGACATGGAGAAGAAAGTAGTACATAACATATGCTGTCGTATAGCCATACAAAATTCACCTGTTCATAATACTTTTATACACATAGTGAACAACAGATATCTTTAAGAGTCACATACAAGTGCACGTTCAGACCTTGATATGCAAACAATGGGAGTGGGATCCACAGGCCATGATCCCAAACCGCGTTCCCAACCTCCCATTTCATAGGATGAAGATGTAACACATACAACATGCAAGAGCCTCACACTGTATGTTCAAAGGACCCCGGTGGGTGGGGAGTTAGATTGGAACAGTTGTCAAACTGAAACAGCAATTTCCTACAGTGAACTCAGGGAGGACAGCATCCTGGATGAGTCTTTGAAAGAACCAGGCCTCCCAAGTCAAGCAGCACAATTTCTTCAGATAAAAACAAGCACTAACACAAGTGCATTAAATAAATGATGTATGTACTATACTGTTACAGCAGAGCTAGTGACATTTCACATCCTCTTGATCCCTTCTTCATTCTGAAAGAATAACCCCACAGAGCAGAACACATACTATGATATCAACTTTCCATCTGCTGTACAGAATGTGAACTACATTATAAACAAAGGACTCCTTGCTGCTCAGGTAGTTGCTGCCATGGTTTCACAGATTCTGAGAATTGATTTCTAAAATTAAAATATATATTATGTAAGAATGTGGTAAAAAATGACATCCTATTGAAGTCTGAGACTCTAGGGTACAAAAATGACATCCTATTGAAGTCTGAGACTCTAGGGTACAAGAGCCTATCTGTAAGACATTTTTTAGGTAGGATATTCTGGAGGGTTGGCTTAGGTTAGCCTTGTTAGGTAGGTTAGAATCCCATGTGGTACAGCCAGGATCCAGATGACCCTTTTGGAACTATAAAAAGCAAAGGAGTGGCTTCAGCCTGTTGGACCTCTCTCCATTCATTTGCCGCTCTCTATGGGAATTTTAAAAGTGTATTTATTAATGAATGAAAGTGAAAATTCACCTTTTGATAAAAGTGCCTCAAAAAATGCCATAGATATGAATGGAGAGTTGTTGAATATCACTGTAGCTGACTGTGGTTGAACTCTAACTTATCTCTTTGATAAATAAACCCCTTAGTGAGGATGGTGGTAGTCTGTCCAGGGCATGTCATGATGATGCCCCAGAAGGTCCAAGTCAGGGTAGGAGCTTGTGAGATTATAGCATTACCCAACACAGTAATAGATATTACTTAATTTCTATGGAGACTTTTCAAAATCATGTAAGTGTTGTTTCTGACTATAGGAATGCTATGGGACGCTGGAAGTTGAATTTGCCTGGCTCCTAAAAAAATTAAAACCACTGTTGCTCAACAAAATTTTGTGTTAGGAGTTAAATGTGATATATATCCTTCAACTCTATTGCGAGAGGCTAGTCGGGGCATATTTCTTATAGTATGTAAGCCAACATCACTGGTAATGTTGCACATAGCAACCAATTAGTATTTCAATTTGAAGAGTCACCTGCGAGTTAGAAAACAAAAGCATACAGTAGATCTGATTGCTAGGGGCAACATCACTGGTGATGCTGGTTTACACACTATCATAAATACCCCTTGTGTAAATGGCGGAGTGGACTTTAAGTGGAATAACTAGTGTAAAGACAAAGATGCCAAAAGGAAGTAAAAAAGATTCCATCACAGTGCCTACTGTCCAAATTAGAACATTATGAAGAGAAGCAGCTAAGGTCTCCTAAAACCTATTTACAGATAGGGCTCTGGGTGTAGAACGTAACCCCAAGGGTTCAAGGTATGCTAAATGCAGTTTGTAGAGTGACTGTCAATGATTAGACCTGTGCAGCTCGGTCTACTACTCACCAGGCAAAATTCGTTGCACTTGTCCTCAACTGAGTAGAAAACCCTAATTTATACATCTATGGGGCACATTAGCAGAAATGCATTTTATATTCACAATTGGCTTTTCACTCAATAGGACTAATTTTGAATTGTCGCCAGAATGTTCAAACTAGGAAGGCAAACTGTCTGGTAAATGAAAGTATATATATGGGGGTGCAAGTAGGGTTGAATGTTCTGAGCCCTATAGAGCAGCGCTAGTAGGTAGGGAATAACAGATACAGCAGAACAAGATGCTTCCAAGTAACTGGCCCTTTAGCTCTAATCAACAGATACGAATAGTGATATTGATCTCAAGATAGAGATTACTTTGGCATCTTAGTATTTTTTAATTGTACCACATATTTATGAATTTGTATAAATGAGGTGATGTAAGGATAGCTATAATGTCTCTATTACCAGGCATGGCCCAGAAAATATTCCCCAAAAGCCTTACATTTCAGTGCAAATTTACCTAACCGTAATCACATAATTTAAGAGCAATTGAAACAGGTATTGTTTTAAAACAGATTAATATACCAATAGGTTCGTCTCTCGGAATGTAAGATTGCTGTGCAGGGAGGCTGTTTAGTAGCTCTGCGCGGTGTTATTGCACAATAGGGAGGAAAGGAATGATCAAAAGGCACACGGGCTGCCTCGCCGAGAGCAACTGAGGTTAACAAAAACAGAGAGAGAGGATACGGGCACATAAAACCTCTGGCAACGGAGACACTGGGCAGTCACCAGCATAGATGCTTCTGATCTCATTTATAAACCAGAAACTGATCTTCATTTTTGTGCCATTGCTTAGCTGGGCATGTCATTATAGCTGGCGAGTTAAGAAAAAATAGCTACACTTCAGTTAAAGGCCCACTCTTCCCATAACTTTTCTTGCTGAAATGTGGTTTACGCTTATTTTTAAGGTCTGTATTTATCTACCTGTATGTATAGGAGAGACTGATTTGCAGCCCTTTCTATTGACCTCGATCCCATGTTATTGCCCCACTTACCTGGAGGGAGGTCAGGAATTATATTATTCGTATTTGATAGGGGTACGATATCCTTATCAAGACAATGATGCGCGGGTCCATATTGGACCACCAGTGGGTATGGGTCAGGCTTGGGTCTACCAGTGCTCCCTACATTAATACAGTGCCACCTATTCTCAGCAGTGTGGGAGAATCAGTTTGGCACATATGTATCCCCCCTACTGCCCCCTACCCACCTCCTAACTTGTACATATTATTATATTATTGTTTACTATATTCATTATTATTATTGTTGCTGTTGTTATTATTATTATTGTGCATGTTACTATATTATCAATATTGAGACAATATGAATATTTCCAATAATGCATTATGTGCAGAGCACAACCAGAACCCAGCTGCAAATGCTTTTAGAATGGGCACTAAGGAACAGTAGTAAAAGACCCCTATATTCACCTTGTTATACTTCTGGGTTTTCATTTTTTAATTTCACTTGGAAAATTCAAAAACAAATGTAAAAGTTAAGATATAGTGACCCTTTAAAACAGTGACATCTGTAAAAAAATTATTTTTACCAGGAACATTATTTTTTTCCCCAATTCCACAATCACAGTAAGACAAAGCAGTGACTATGAAAAATGTATTGTTCGCTTTACCTCTGTAGATCTCTGCTCTGGCACCGTGGACGCCTTTTACCTTGTCCTCCGTAAACGATTAAACAGCACACGTTTGTGCAAAGGGAAAAAATTGTCGGATAACATAGTGAAAGGTGAGTTTCCCAAATCCATCCTACGTGCAGAACAAAGTTCATGTCAGGGCTTGTCTCCTTTTAGTTTTTTTTATATCAAAGGCAACCCCGTCTGGCATATCTTTTATAGCAAAAGAAAACTGTAAAAGAGACGGAAGGGCACTGCTACCATAGCTGGCGCTGAATAAAGACACATTGAAATACACAGGTTTTCTTCTTGTTTAAAATAACCATCGTCAGCATGTGTTACCAAATAAAATGTTGAGATTCTGAAAACTGTAAGAGTTTTCCCTTATGCCAACACATTACAGCATTTAATAGTGCGTTTGCAGCCACCAAAATCCTGTTTTATGGATGTCTATTTAACCCGGGCCTCAGTGTTCACAGACCGTGCTAAGGTTCTAGAGTGCCAGCCAGTTGTTATACTCCTCTGTTTTAACCCCTGTCAGTATGTAGCTGTGCTAATGGAACATATATATATATATATATATATATATATATATATATGCTTTTGTTTTTGATTTGAGAAGGGTTTATTTGGGCTGTTTATAAATATACAGAGACTTGAAAATAAGATTCTGGATTGAGTTTATGGGCTACATGATGCCTTCTTTAAATTACTGCATACCTGGGATGTACATAGGTGCAAAGTGCAATATTTCTCCACTTTTTTTGCACTTTACTCTGCCTTCAAACCTAGATGAATAGAGGCCACAATGGGGTCCTTTATCTACTGCTGCCCTATGGCACTCAGTAAGGACAGGACTAGGCTATGGCCACCAATTTTTTCATTCTGATTCCACACAGACCCCTAGCATGAGGGGCATTATCTTATGCCCCTTTGTGCTACTTCAGTTCTGCCCAGGGTGTTAGTAAATGGCCCCTGTTGTATTGGTGGTGCAAGATGCACTCTCATGCTGGATTTAATTGTACAGGTATTTGACCCCTTATCCGGAAACCTATTATCCAGAAAGTTTTGAATTACGGAAAGGCCATTTCACATAGACTCCATTTTAATCAAATAATTCACATTTTTTAAAATGATTTCCTTTTAATAAAACTGTACCTTGTACTTGATCCCAACTAAAATATAATGAATCCTTATTGGTAGCAAAACAATCCTATTGGGTTTATTTAATGTTTAAATGATTTTTTTTTTAGTAGACTTTAGACAGGAGATCCGCATTACGGAATGATCCCTTATCCGGAAAACCCCAGTTCCAGAGTATTCTGGATAACGGGTCCCATACCCGAACTTAGAGGTAAATTGAGTGAGCTCACTCCCGGTGCTGATGATACATCACTCATACTGGGGCCTATTTCTGAAAACATACTATTGTTTTGAAGTTGTCTTTGCCCGCTCTTCAGATGGTGCCCTTTAATTTAGGTCCCCAGCACTCTTTAGATTGTGCAAGAAAATCATCTCTGAAATGCCTATGTGCCACCCACCTACCCAGCAATGATTCTGGGGCTGCTGCCACCTCGATGCTGGTCCCCTTATCAGCTCCGCTCTTACCTCTTCCATGTCGGAGCGAGTCCTGAGGGGGCCAAGTTGCCAGTACAGAGACCGCTATTGCTCTCTCTGCAGTAGAAGAGCCGAATTTCTGTTTATAAAAAATTAACTTTGCCTTTTAAAGTTACAAGAGGTGGCTTTTTCCCATCCCTGATAACTAGCCGTTCTCTGCCACCTGAGGCAAGGTTCTCACCTTGCCTTATGGCAGGAATGGCGCTGCACCTACCCCCTTTGGATGCAGCAATGCCAGATGCAGTTTTACATTCAGATAAGTCCCAACTAAAGGGCCTGATTTATGATTGCTGGAGCCTCCAAATGAAATGATCTGTTTAAAAAAGGGTAAATCCACATGACTTTATGATTTTGATTGCAGTTTAAAATAGCCTGGGCCGGCGCTGCCTGTGCTGAATACACTGTCATATTCAGGGACCAAATAGAAATAGCTAAAAGTTACTATTACAAGTCATGCTGTGGCTGCACAATTTCTACTTTCTCTCGTTTTCATATCCCTGGGCTACTAATATAAAAGCAGGCACCCTTTCCTGCATGCTGAATGCTGCAACTCACTTCAAACGCCACTTGTGCTTCTCTGTTAGATTAGTGAAATAGGAGCTGAATTAGTGTCTCCTGAGAGCCCAGGCGCAGCCTTTGTAACTAGCTCAACAGTAGGAAGCTATTCTTTTGCCTGGGACAGTGATCCCATTTCAACGCTTTTAGTTAAACATTGAAAAAAAGACTACTCTGTCTAATAAAGTATCAAAATTATTCATTCAATGCAAGAAAGTAGAACACAATTAAGATGCACTGATTGTGCAGTTGTGGTGGTATTATAAAGGCATACGTTAATGGAGACATTATTTTGCCATTGGTGGGCAACAGCCAATACAGTGGACAAGAGAGTAGGGCTTCACCCTGCAAGGAGGTATTGGGGCAAAATAGACATGTTAGATTAGGACAAGATAGCTTATTAAAGGCACAGTGCAACTTTCCTTTAGTCACTGTTCTTGTCATAGGGTTAATTTTCAGTTCTGGCTTGCTTTATGGCAGAGTATTCAGGTCACCGTTCTTACATAGTATATTTAAAGGGGTTGTTCAACTTTTAGTATGATATAAAGAGTTGTTTTCTGAGACAATTTGTAACTGGTCTTCATTTTTATTGTGTTTTTCTAATTATTTTACATCTTGTTCAGCAACTCTCCAGGTTAGAATTTCAGCAGTTATCTGGTTGCTACCTTAGCAACCAGGGAGTGGTTTGAATGAGAGGCTGATATATTAATAGGAGAGGACCTGAATAGCAAAATAAGTGGGATCAAGTGTTGCTATAGACCAGTGATCCCCAACCAGTGGCTTGTGAGTAACATGTTGCTCAACTACCCCTTTGATGTTGCTCCCAGTGGCCTCAAATTAGGTGCCATTTTTACATTTCTGGCTTGGACACAGTTTTACTCCAAGCAGAGCCTCCTGCAGGCCAGCAGTCCACATGGGGGTTCCAAATAGCCAATCACAGCCCTTATTTGGCACCCTTCAACAAACTTCTTGCTTGTGTGGCTCACCACCGCTGTGTGTGGTTCATGAGTAAAAAGATTGGGGGTTGCTGCTATGAATCTAACTGTTGTCCCCACCGTAGATGGTCTTTACATGTTTCTAGCAAATGTTGGCCTGAGGGAATGTCTTAAGAGTTATAGTGAGGCAGGTACAGTGTTCTGATTGGGTAAATGTTAAACCGTGATATAAACACTGGTGGGAACAAGAGCTTCAGGGATAGCTGACGTTGATATTATTTGACATGACTTCTACATTGTATATTTGTTCTCTCTGTGTGCATACATTTTCATGTGTGTGTTTGCACACACTCATGCACACAGACACACACATGAACAGTTAGATTCATAAAAATAAGAAGGTCATTCTTATAGTTTTTCTGTCAATTTTGTTAAAAGTATAAGCAGGATATGTATGAAAACCTTATTGGCATGAAAATGAAATGGGGAGGTCCAACGGTGAAGGTGAGTGCATCAGATAAATTAACAATAATGAGTCAACGATATCAGTTATATTTTGTCTATTTAAATCAATGACATACCTGCCTGCTTCTTTAAAAAAAAAAAAAATTGGTTATTTGGTTAGTTATTGGGGCAACCCTTCATTTGTTTCCATAAAGTTGCAACGGTATAGTTACGTTTGTAGATAAAAATCCCAATGATTTTTGTGTTTTTGCTGACAAACCTAGAACACTCTGTAGCCCTGTACGGGCTTTTTAATTCATTTTTGTCTAAAATTGTGTATTTCACTGATGAATGATGAGCTAATGTTGCATAACAATAATGATCTTCAGCTTTCCTGCGTATGCTTTTAGATTCTCGTTTATTATATATCACGGTGACTTTCAGGAACAAGCCCTGTTATGCAGAAATTGCTTAAAAGGAAAATATTTGATTGGTGCTTATTATTTATTTGTTTCCCTCAAATAGACACTTTATTGACAGGCCAGCCTGGGCGAATAGGTGAGTAGCTGTAAGGACATCATTTTTTGCTGGCTTCATAAATACAGTTTGAAAATGGGATTAATCAATGGCATTCCCTGGTCCCCCACATTTTAAAAACAGTGGTTTTAGTTACAAGCCATAACACTGCCAAGCCAGCATACACTGTAAATTTTTACCTTTCCTTCTTCTTTAATGGCCATTTCGATAATTCAGAAATATCCAAAACCATGACCAAGAAAACCATCTGCAAGTTGTCTATAGGTGACCATACAGGAGTCGATGTGGAAGCTCCATCTGGAACATCTGCTCTCTCAGCTGGCCAGCTAGGAGTGCACAAATTAGAAATCCTGCCCTGCTGAGAGCATGGGGCCTGTTATGCGGAAACCCAGTCTACCCTATTTATATAATACCAAAGGTTTTCTAACTTCCTTTTTAAGGGAATATAATTCATAACCAAACCTCAACCTTTTAAAATCACTCTTAAAAATCTCCATAATAGAAAATAACTTAGAAAATGAGGTTTTGGGTAAAAACTAAAAGGAAGATGACTTCAGGACATAAGAGTATAAAATATTAATTTTGTACATTTCATTTTGTTCCTTAGTGAAACTGATGATCACTGCCGGCAAGCCGTTGTTTTAGGACTCATTTGTACTCATTAACTGGACCAGCTTATATAACATCCCTCCAAAGCTTTCAGCTAAAGCTCATTCAGATTTCCTTGGAAATGCAGCAGTTTTGGGATTACAAATGATAGTAAAGTTGGTTCTGTTTCATACCAAAATGCTAGCAGCGATCAGGATATTGTGCCATTTAAAATCCCTTGATATTTGTTTTTCTTGTGAACTTTAAGGTTAATACCTGCAGATGGCTTTGGATGTAAGACTCTGGGTCAATTTCATTTTCTATCACCATGCTGATTTCTTTTCTACGAGGTACGTCATCTGAATTAAACTTCATTGCCATTTTTCTTGCTTTACTTGGCCGGAGTAAAACCTGTCAACCCAATATCTTTTAAATATAGATTTAAAAAAAAAAAAAAAAGTGTATGGTGGTACAACTAATTTCACAAGGAAAAAGAATGATTTTTTAATAGATGAACTTGCTGTGATGTAGAAAATTAAAGCTAATCAAAGATGGCCTATATGTTGTGTTGAACTTATTTCTGAGTTCAGAATGAAATATTATTTCTTACAACTTATTAGATATGATTATTTTTTAATGGATGAACTTTCTGTGATACTACCGAATGCAGTTTTCATAACAAAATATGCTGATTGACCATGTATGGGTTCTGGAATTGACTAGTTTCATGATAATGTGGCTGATGGAATCACTGTTTGATTAGAGTCAATTAAATTAAAGGGGAACTCCACCCAAACACATCACACACATAATTTCAAGCAACTTTGCAATATACATCAATTAAAAATATGCCGCCTTTTTATGATTTTTAATGTAATAATATGGTTTAGAACAGTTTCCTAAGCCCCGCCCCTATTCCCCTGCTGATCTGACTACTTTGAGACTCAAATAAAATGTAACAGTAGTCGCCTGTCCTCAGCCTGCCTTCAGCCTTCATCCTCCCAATCCCACAATTCCCTGCACACGTGATGTTAATAAGGAGGTAAGGAACATCACAGCACAATGCGGGGGGAGGGGTTCTGTGTTGTGTGGGACTCTTTAACAAATTTTGGTTTAAAAGCCAGAGTTCGCCTTTTTTTATTTTAGCTCAGAAAATGAAGTAGTTTATATGAGTGTCTACTCCCACTCATATTAATGAACACCAATATAGTTTTCTGTGTAATACAGAGGTTCTCAACCTGTAGGTCGCCGCCCCTTTGGGGGTCGAACGACCCTATCACAGGGGTCGCCTAAGACCAATCGGAAAACACATATTTCCGATGGTTTTAGGAATAATTTTATGGTTGGGGGTCACCACAACATGAGGAACTGTATTAAAGGGTTGCGACAATAGGAAGGTTGAGAACCACTGGTGTAATAGGACCTATGCCTACATGCTAGTGCAAGTTGGGTTGATTTTAGTTTAGGTCATAGAAGAGGGGATGGGAATTCCTTGCCGAATAAAGAACACAGCAAGGGTCAGCTGTAAGATTTTTTTTCTAAAAAAGTTGTGGCGACTAATCTGTGCAGTGAAATCTGTGCATGATTAGTTGCAGCGACAGTAACCTATGGCGGGAAAGTCGCCACAGCAACCAACTTTTTTAAAAGTTGCGCCAACTAACTGCCCCTCGTATCTTTGCCCTTAGAACATAAGAATAGCCAAGCTGACATAGGTTTGCTGTATTTCACTTTGTGCAATCTATGAGAACCTATGGAGTTGTCGGTTCCACCAAGGGCATCAGCAACAACTCTATTTAGCTGGCTACTCCTCAAATAAGGTCAAGTTATGCTCTTAGAAGGCTTGGTCACAACTCCTGGCTTCTGGTGTTGGATTAATAACACCATAGAAGACCTATCAGAGAAGATAGCAAAGCTTGTGGCCAGCCAGTGAGAGGCAGATCTAAAACTGCAAACTTATCCTTTGTGGTAAATGACGCGTGGCGCAATTTGAAACTTTCCGAGTAGCCCATTTTTAAATAGCCCCATTTTTCAAGCAGTTGTAGAGACTTGTCAGTTACTGTGTAAAGCCCAGATGTTGTAGGCATGACTTCATGGGTTCACTAAAACCAAGACAGTGTCTATTTATAACATGAGTAACAATAAGCCATCGTTTTCCTGAAAGCACAGTAGTGTGCCATGTGACCTTTATGCCCCCACCCTTATTGCCATTGAACTTATTATTATTTTTTTTCTTTTTTAGGTATTGGGGGGGGTATCGCCTCTACAGAAGGTTTCCAAATTTCACTGGTGTGTTTCACATAGATAATAGATTAGGATCCTTGAAGTTCAGGAGGCAAGAAGTGCTTCCTGTGATTGTAAAAAGTGTTAGCGCTTCCTGCTGAAATATCAGAACTTTCAATGTAAACTTTATGTATTGTCTTCAAACCTTTAAACTTGACACGGCTATGTGTACTTTATTCCTGGTATTCTGCACAGGATGAGGTGTGATAAAATCTGTATATGGTGCTTCACAAGAATATGTACAGATATGTATATATATTTTTTTTTTTACTAAAAGACTGCTTTAGCCCTGGAGCTAAGAAATGCCAAAGTGCCCTTTTCATTTGTCTAATGGAAATATTAATCTTAACGGATCATTATGTCTGCCTTGCCTTGTTTCCCTAGTGATTATGAAGGTTTTATTAACTTACTTCCATTGCTATGAGGTTGTGCTGGCTGCGACCCTCCTTATCATTTTATCATTTTTCATAGCCCTCATATAAGGGCTCATTTAAGAACACATCTGCTAGTAAAGCTGCTTTAAAATGGGCACACCCAATGACACCATTCATTAAAGGCATTTCAAACTAGTCAACTTTTTTCCCATTACATTTGAGTCTATGGGCATTTTTTTCCATGGCGAAACTTGGCAAAGAATTTTGCCCATCCCTAGAACTTGCACTTCCCTAGGGGAACCACTGGGCCCCAGTGCAATCAGTGTCCTCCTTCAAGCTGGTGCTAATTCCAGTGTCCCCACTGCAGGCTGTGTCAATAGATGAAGCAGACTTGACCATAAAGCACACTTGCAGATGCCATTTTAACACAAAGCTCCAAAAATGTCAAAATCCTAACTCCAGCGCAATTGCTTCCAGTCCCCTTGGTGGATGCAGTTACACTGAAATTGTTAAAAGAAAAAGAAAATATGCTGCATTCTACGTAAAAAAACACCACTGCAAATTGTGTTCAAGATTGCACTTTGCACACTGAGGTCATAAACTACCCCAATAGCTTTATACTACCCCTCACCCCCCATTTCACAAAGCAATTAGGAATTATCTCTTTGCTGCTCAACTGTCTAATAACTGGGGAAGTGGCCAGCCTAAGTAGACAGCAATAGAGAGCTATATTAGGGACAAATCTAGAAATAACCAAATGGCACTCACACATCTTTGCACTATCCAATCCTTTTGAAGTTTAAAGAGATCTTAACAGATGATTTGGAGCAACCCTCTTCTTCAAGCGTTCTTCAGTATTACAGAATATCTGACTCAACATAGCATTACTGCACTTGTGAACCTGTGAATCACATGATATGGGTGCAGGTAAGAGGGAGGATGTGGGTCTTTACCACAGGTCCATTTGTTACCTGTTGAGATTTAAACACCACTTGAGCAGCATTAAGAAAGCAGTCTATTTTATTTTTTTTACATCTATCATAACATTGTCTTTGCATGAGCTTTTTATTTTGCCATAAAAGTATTTCCTGATGCTTTTACATTACCTATCTGAACCCCCATGTGCCTCTATGAGGGGGCTGCCATATTTATGCAGCAGTAGGCCGTTAGCATTAGAAGCTATAACTGACAGACTGAGAAGGGACAGTCAGGTTGGCAAAATAGTCAGGTTTAGGAAATTCAAGTAACAATTGCTTATTAAAGCAGCCTTATCAGCCAAAAATGATCAACATGACCTATAGGTAACTTTTTATGTAGATTCATAATTTAAAAAGTAGTTTTTTTGTGTCAGTATCACTTTAATGGACATGGAAATTGTCAATTTTGTTAGGAACCCCCCAGGGATCTCTTGCAAGCTATCCATGAATATTAGGATACACAGTATAGTATAATTTCAAATTTTACTGTACTGTGCAAGCAAATGAATGGGGGCGGTGCATGACCCTGGACCATTGGGGGTGGAGATGTGGTGGGTAAGGGGCAGGGCCAGACTGTTCCAGATCACTTTGGTTCCAGGTTAAATCTTTGTTCATGTGCTGACCTCCAACGTTCTTATACGGACACATTCAAATGCTCCAATACAGCCACAATGGTCCCCTGGGAGAAGTATAAAGATGGAGGCATATCGCTCAGAGGGAAAATACCCCAGCCAGGAGCATTTTTAAGTAATGAGAAGCACAACGCCAGGGGTCCAAGATTAGTTATTACCTTTAATTATGAGTTAACAAATTGGCAACCGTAGTATATTATACTGGAATGCTAATTTCATTGTTCATTGCTATTTAGAATACTGGCAAGAGTTAAGCACAAATGCTTCACTTTCTAGTTTGTGTTCATATATATTGTATATTCTCCTGTTAATCAGTAACATTTTCGGCCACACCATGCAGCAAACAAGAACAAGCCAAGAAAAACACCCTTTAACAGCAAATACGGCACATTATGTAATAAGGTATTCCAAAGACGTCCGGGCAAGCATTCTAAAATGAAATTTTTACAAACCATTTAGAGCACTCTGCTGAACCGTGCGTGTCCTGTGGCATATTGATTAAGACTGGATTTACACCAAAAATCATCCTCAATTGCTTATTTAGAAACGTTCATTGAACCCCTGCTAGATTGGATGTGCTCCATGCAAGAGAATCTTCTGCTCACTTCTGGGATATCACTTTCTACAGTTTTGACTGACTGTGAAATATTATACTGTAAGACACATTATCCTTTATAAAAGCAGAGAAGTCGGGCAGGGAACTAAAGGCACGGAAATAAAGTAACTAATATCTGCTATGAACAATAGGAAGCTCAAAATAATTTGTGTTGTTATTTTTTTTTACCTTCCAGAATATGAGGTTCACCTTCAGCGCGGCACCCGTTTTTGAAAAGCCAAATTACATTGTATATTTAACCAAAATATCTGTAGAGGTGACAGAGCATGATGCATTCATTTTCCTTGATTTTTGTACTGACGGAAAGGGCCATCATGAATAATTCAAAAATAATGCTGAGACTGTTAAGATTTAGTAGTGGAGACTAGAGGTCATCACAGTTGGGAGAATTGAGGTAGGTGAGTATTGCTATTCTGCGATCTTTGAATCTCAAGGTGACATCATTATTATTTCTCTATATCTATAATGTGGCTGCAACCAACTTATTGCGGCGCTTCTCATGTAGGGGAGAAAGATCAATTACATTCAGACCTCAAAATGTGAACTATAAGCATAGAGTCCAATAAAGCTGTCATTAACAGTCACCACAATTTTAGTTGCATACTTCCAGGTCAAGCTGTTTTAAAAATGATAACTGACATTGAAAGGTTGAATAAAGCGCGTAGCCATTCCAACGGGAGCAATTCTGTAACCAAACAAGCGAGAGTCTCTTTTATTAAATCACATGGTAATTTCTCTGCAGTTGGATCTTCTATTGGCCTTTAAATTGCTTCCAAACACAACCATTGTATATTTTTCAAATACGTAATGCAGACCAGACACGCTTGTGTTTCTGTTACAGTCATTTTAGGTTTGCTGCTTTTTTCTTAAAAACCAAAAAAGATGGTTTTTGGCATCAGCAGCCAGGTTATTGCAATTTGTTCTGCAATTATGTTTTGGAAAAAGACAATGGGGGTCGTGTACTACGTGCAGTGCAAACTATGGGGGCAATCTACCACATTTTTTGAGGAATACAGCAGTGTTTATGAGGAACAGGAGGGGGGGCATGTAGGTTTCCCACCCTTTTACCCAACCCGTACCTGTCCTCTAACTTGTCATTCAAAACAAAGTGTTCTTTATGCTTGACAAAAGCCAAGGCACAAGGTTTTAGGGACAATTTAACATTGGCATTTCCCTTCCGGCCCCCAACCCTTCCTATAACTTTCACATCATTAAGACTGAGTTAGGGAGCGCTGGCAAGTAAAGGCTGTAATGCCTTGTATCCACCAGGAAGGGAGTTCTCTATGAACAAACGATTCTGTGCACCTCCATCTAGGGGTTTATGTAAATAATCCCTAATATCTCTCAGATACTTTGCCTGTGGAAAAAAGTCTCAAACTGTGGTTCTTTTGCAACTCATCCCTCTACCCCATGCAATAAAGTTGTTATTGGGGGAAATTATAAAAATGTCCCCCAGGGGACTTTAATTGTTACCACAAATAATGCCCGACATCTTTGGTTGTGCTAAATATGCTGGAATATCATCTATCAACAATTACAAAAAAAAAGGCAACCACTGGACTTGAGATGTCAATATTCTAGATTATTGTTGTCCAATCCTTGATTCAACTCTCTAGGGGATAGTTACAGTCCAACACCTGCTAAGCAGAGAGTTGAAATGACACTAAAATTTAAATATAATTTGTCCCTGTTTGATCGCTTCTCAGACCTCAGGGGAAGGTGCCTAATAATGCTTCACTTACTTTCCCCCAGCCATTAGGCTCTTCCGGCCGCCAGCTGGAGCCTTACCAAGGCAATCAATGGCATTGCACCCGCACACTTCAGCAGTTTTTTTGTGTTTGATTTGTGCACCAATAGGTGCACAAATAGGTGTCATAGTCCTTTGGGCTTGACCCTAGGCCAAGACTTACGCCTTTTGGGAAGCTTCGGCAGAACCCAGGGTAGACGAGGACTCCCCCTAGCTGCAAGGCGAAGGAGTCCAACGACCTGGTGTGGCTCACCCTAGCTTCAGCGAAGGTGGAACCACCCGCCCATGCAGTTTGTTGGTTGATGCCTTGAACACATGAGCATCAGAGCTTTTTAGGACAGCTGTGGGGCTCACCCTAGCTTCGGTGAAGGTGGAACCACCCGCCCATGCTGTCCATTGGCTGATGCCTTGGACAAATGAGCACCAAAGCTTTTTTGTACAGCTGTGTTCTAGACTGTACATTCCCCTTAGCTAGACCCTCTATCAGTGAATGTGGGTCTCTTTTTGCTTAAGCCATTGCTTGTTCTTACTCTTTGAGATTATTTATTTTAATGTGATGTAGAAATATAAAATGACTATGTTAGTGATGTTTTGTATTGTGAAGAATTGTCTTTTTTACCTATATTTGTAATACACGTACGAAGACTTGACTAATAATTGATTGGATGGAATCAATCCTGGAAATCACAGATGCTCCCATTGATCACTAACTACTTCTAAATAAACAGCCACTTGAATTACTTAGCAAGATACATGACAGATATAATTAGGAAGGAATAGGATGTGTGACAAAGTGGCACCAGTAGCGCCAGAGACAGAATCCTGCCCCTGGCGTCCCCTAAGACTGGGTGCCAAGCTAATTGCTCTTTTTTGCCTGTCCAACACCTTTAATCTGGACTTTAGCTACAGATCAGCTACAGAGATGCTGTTGAGACAGAGGTGATTCCGAAACCCTTTTCACCTTCATCTTTCAATTAGTGCCATACTTCGCCCTTTTCAGTGGTGTTAAGCCAATAAATTCATGACCCTCTCAAGCACACCGTTGTCATTCTTAATTCTCATAACAGGAAGAATGGCATTAGTAACAAGCGCTATCTGCCACAAACACCTATCCTGATCGGCCTGTCACAGGAGTGGCATTTGAGATAATTGTCATTTGCTAGTCTTTGGAGATGCTAGAATTTTTTTTTTGTTCAGCCCTGTTAGCTATATAGCATTGAGTTCTGAGCGAAAGATGCATTTTATGTTTGCTCGTCATGTTTACCGTGCTCGAATTCTGCCTGACTCACTTCCAATGAGTTATAATTAAATATAATGAAGCCCTACAAGATTTTTAAATCAGTCTACACTGTATTTGCCCAGAGCCTTGATCCCTTCCAAATTGGAATGCTCTAGGAAATCTGAAGTACCAACATCATGTGTTTAATATATTGCAGTAAATTTGCCCAGAACTCACTATTTGTAATGAATGAAAATACTATTGAACTTCCAAGCCGAGCATGCTATACTGTGTTTCCAGTTCTGAGATTAATTTTTAATTAATATGTTTTACAGAAAGCCACTAAGGAGTACAAGAGAGAGATACATATTGGGGCCTGCTATTAATTTTGTAGCATGCTGACAAAGTGGAAGCGCCGTGCTTGTTTTTATGCATTTTTCTGTAAAATTATCCCATTTTAATATGCCTTAGTAAAAACGACAGTAGCAGAAGGGAATGGTAGCTAAGCATACTTCCTTACAGTCATTTATGTGCTAACTTTATCCTTATATTCTAAGAGAATTACAAAATAAGTAATAAACAGAAATGTAAGAGTAATATGAATAGTGTTTTTCCTCTATGTAAACACATTTTTGTTTTTTATATATATAGGAGCTTATGTAACAAACCTTTGGCGAATGTGCTAAAGTATTTACCAACTCACCTGCCTTCAGACAAGAGATGTTGTTTGCACCAATATACAGTTTATGTAATAAAATAAAAATAAAATTTTGGATCGCCAATACGATATTACTGTGACTAATACGTTTTTTTCGTAAGCATTTTCGGGATATTTGTGATCAGCAGAAATTATCGCATCCGATCAGAATTTTTCCCATTTGGGATTCAAACTCGTGATTTCATGAATGTGTATGTATAAATTTCCACAAAAGTTTGTAAAACCACAACATGTCACCAAAACGCATTGGAGTCCATGGGAAGGCCATGGACTCCAATTCGTCCATGTTTTTATATCTGCAATAGCACATGCATTGGCCTACCTTGTTTGAAAAGCTCCTTACCTATATGCTTGAATGGTCTTTCATAGAAAAAAAGGCTTACATTTTGCTAGTTGCTTCCAAACATGGCACTTGAATAGCTCCTTAGATAGACAGGGAGAGGGTAGGGCTCAGATCTTAAATGAGAAAGAAAGTCTTCTTACCTGAAGAAGACTTACCTGATACCCCGGTCCCGCAACATTTCTACAAAAGTTCTTTGGTGCAATCTTTCTTCCTCTTCACTCAGAGTGAAAGAGCCGGCTTTTTGTATCTAAGTTCGGCTTTCACTCTACTGTTCTACCGGAGTGAAATAAAGATGGAAGACTCCGAAGAAGATGGTGACAGAAATATTCTGGACCAGTGCAGTTTTTAGCAAACCGTCCCAGGGTATTAGGTATGTGTTCTTAATTACTGGGGGCAACCTCCATTGATTTAAACATTCCAGGACAAGTGATCCATGTACTTAATACCTACCATAAACCCTTGGTAAGGTCAGGACGTCCTAGAACACTGTGTTCCCACCGCTCCTGGCTTGCACATACTAACTGACATTCAAAGTATGGACATGCCAGGGGGTGACCATACGCCTCCTGTGGGTAGCACTGCCGAAGGCTTGTACCCATACTAATTGATAGTCAAAGTATGGACATGCCAGGGGGTGACCATACACCTCCTGTGGGTAGCACTGCCGAAGGCTTGTACCCATACTAATTGATAGTCAAAGTATGGACATGCCAGGGGGTGACCATACGCCTCCTGTGGGTAGCACTGCCGAAGGCTTGTACCCATACTAATTGATAGTCAAAGTATGGACATGCCAGGGGGTGACCATACGCCTCCTGTGGGTAGCACTGCCGAAGGCTTGTACCCATACTAATTGATAGTCAAAGTATGGACATGCCAGGGGGTGACCATACGCCTCCTGTGGGTAGCACTGCCGAAGGCTTGTACCCATACTAATTGATAGTCAAAGTATGGACATGCCAGGGGGTGACCATACGCCTCCTGTGGGTAGCACTGCCGAAGGCTTGTACCCATACTAATTGATAGTCAAAGTATGGACATGCCAGGGGGTGACCATACGCCTCCTGTGGGTAGCACTGCTGAAGGCTTGTACCCATACTAATTGATAGTCAAAGTATGGACATGCCAGGGGGTGACCATACGCCTCCTGTGGGTAGCACTGCTGAAGGCTTGTACCCATACTAATTGATAGTCAAAGTATGGACATGCCAGGGGGTGACCATACGCCTCCTGTGGGTAGCACTGCTGAAGGCTTGTACCCATACTAATTGATAGTCAAAGTATGGACATGCCAGGGGGTGACCATACGCCTCCTGTGGGTAGCACTGCTGAAGGCTTGTACCCATACTAATTGATAGTCAAAGTATGGACATGCCAGGGGGTGACCATACGCCTCCTGTGGGTAGCACTGCTGAAGGCTTGTACCCATAAACTGTTTTGTCTTTGCCAAAACAATTTATTGGCCAATCCCAACACACAAACTGATATTATTAAAACTAGCAGAAGACTGGATAGTATTGTCTACTCATATATATCCATCGACATGCTAAAATGACTCCTTCCTCCAATAATTTTTTCTTCAGTAACTATGAGTTATTATTTCCACACGTGAACTGAAATCTTGGTTTGTCTTGATATAATGTACTGTATAATATTTTGGGTAGTTTACTGTATGTGTCTACCTGGAGAAGTAAAGGTGCTGAATCATAGCAATTCTTTTTTTAATTCCTTTCCTGATTTATTAATGTTTCTTCTATTTCTTGAGCAGCATTATAAAATAGATTGGCATGAATAATGTAATGAGCCTATCAACTAGGTTTTTCAGTTTTATCATTAGTTTGTTCTGTTTAAGGTAAAAAAAAAAAAGCATCATTCTGACAGAATCTCTTTTAAATAACAAGGAACCTGTGTAAGATTAAAGCATGCCGTATTTCTCTGTACCCATTTACATAAAGCTTCCACCCTTGGTGTGTTTGTTAAACTCCATTTGAAATAACGGCACAAAATGGTCGCCGATAACCTTAAAAGAAATAAAATGAAATCAAGCTTTCACCGCCTTACAACTTTATAAATATTGTTGAGTATGCAAGTTTAGTTATTTAAGGCAAATCACGTTTGCATGGCCCCTTAAGAGGTTAACATATTCTTAGGCAAAATATGTTGTGTCTGTCTGAATAGACCCCGTGAATATCATTTAAATATTTCTTGCCTGGGGCAAATTGTGCTTGGTGTGGTTGCATTTAAATGAATAAATTCATTATAAATATGTGTTAGGGGAAAGTTATATGTTGACCTCAAACATTTCTCAAATGCAGAGTAGTGGGGGTCCCACCTACAAGCTGCCCCAATTTCCGCTATCATTAATCACATTCCTGTTTTTGGTGACAGGATTTTCAAGTTGTTTCATTTATAATAATAACAAAAAAAAAATTCATTTAATGTAAAAGAAGAACCATTAGTGGCAAAAGAACCTGACATACAGTATTTAAAGCTTCCAGATACGATAAACGATAATTATTACATTGAATATAAGTAACAACCAATTAAAAAGCACTCCAAACTTATATCCAAATTAGTGATACCCTCTCCACCATTTGTTAGGCTACTGTATTTCTTTCTTTCTTTCTTTTGTTGAAAATATCCTTGATATGACCTTTTTCGAAACTTATGTTGCATTGTTTGTAATGGGAAAATATATCCTCTTTGTATGTAGGTTGCCTTCATTAAATAAGATATATTATTCATGTGCCTTAACAATGTTGTTCAAGACTGCTTAAGACAACTGCAAGGAGAATCTCTTAAAAGACATGGTTTGGGGGGTTCAGAAGTACATCTTTTCATCTTTCAAATAGGGGTCACTGGCCCGGCAGCCAAAGAACTATTACTCTGTGAGATTACAGTTTTATTATTTATGTTGCTTTATTCCTTATCTTCCTATTCATATTCCCATCTCTCATTCAAATAACTGCCTGGTTGCTAAAGTAAACAAGACCCTAGCAACCAGATAGCTACTGATATTCCAAACTGGAGAGCTGCTGAACCAAAAGCTAAATATTCTAAAAAAAAAACATAGAAATGAAAACCAATTGCAAATTGTCTCAGAATATCAATGTTTATGTCAATCAATGTAACTTTCTATAAGAACAACACCCTTAAATTCACACTATACATTGTTGTTACTGTAAATAAAACTCTATTGTACAACTCTTAAGGGGGATGTCCACCTTCGGACAAATGTCTGAAAGTGAACAGCCCATGCCTTTATAACATTTTTGTAAATTATGTGGGATTTTTAAAATGAAAAAAAAAAAAAGTTACCAACATATTAAGCTTTGCAGCTACTCTTTGCCAGTCCTGAACAAACCACAGATAACCCCCAGTTGGGGGATCGCTAACCCCCTGCTTACGACAGTTGACCCTACCCACAGGATGACAGTAGAACAAAGTAGAGAGATCCTGTGCTTTTGAACATCCCACTTTATTTTGCATGTCATTGTTCTGATTGGCTGGTGTCCCAGCAAATCAACCGGAAGTAAGGTGCATGCACAATGGCACTTCAGGTTTTTCGTCACTCTGCAGGGGTCGGAAGCAGAAAAACAGTTTAGGACCAGCACAGAGGAACTGCAGGACAAAATGTCTTGGTAAAGCTTAATTTTAAAAATCCAACATCAATTAGAAAAATGTTTTTCATTTTATGAGCTGTTCACCTTCGGACTTTTGTGTGAAGGTCAACATCCTTTTTAATGCCAAAAGAGGCTGGAATTGTCTACTGCAGTGTAAAAAGTTTGGCTTCTTGTCAACTTCAGGTCAGTTAAACTCAATTTTAGGGGAGGCTGCCTCCATTTCATAAGGTCTTCTTTCAACTTCATCAGTCTGGTCAGGTCTTCCAGCAGACCTGATTTAATCCTTGATGTCAAGTAAGACTGTAACATACCGTTTTTTTATTATATATGTATTGCAGTCTCACATTTCAACTCTTATTTTGTGGATCAATGAGTGGATGAATAATTCTGAAAGATGCAACTACACTACCTATTGATCTACCTATATGGATATCTTGACAGGATAGATTTTGAAGCTGAAGGACTGGTTTCAAATGAGATCAGCAGATCCTGACAACTAAGGTGATTTGGTAAACATATATTTTGTAAATGAGGTAACAAAACATGATCATTGTTGTTGAATGCAAGAAATCATTGTACACCAAACTAATATGACACATTTTTTTACATAATAGAAAAAAGAAAGGGTTGAGGATGTGTTTTCAGCTTACATACTAACCATGTACAGTGACTGTTGTACTTAATGAGGTTTATACAGCATTTGGTTAAATGGATGGAGTACTCACTAGAGGTTTGGTTCCAATGTTTAGAACCCTACCTATATGAGGCCTGTTTTGCACAGATGCTGTGACAAAGAGACACATCTTGGTGCAAGAAAGTGTGTGAAATGTATACTCCAGAATTCTGCAACAAGACAATTTGATATGGGCACAGCGGTAAAAGGATGCCAAGTATAGAAGAGCTGATGGAATGAGTTTTGATCTTTCCACCGAACAGCAAAAGTGCTTATTAGTATTCAGCTTATTTACCCGCTGTATTGTTGGCTAGAAAGCAGCCCAATCTGCAGTATAGATCTATGGGAATTTCTAGTTATCGGTGCAGCATGCAAATTGTATATATTTGACCAAGTTCAAATGGATAAATCTGCAATTCTGTGCTGTCCTATGCAACTCGGGGTCCTTCAATCCCATTCCAAGGACAAATGGAAGAGTGTGTGGCATGGTTAGATCATTCCATGGGCAAAATGTTTGGCACGGTGGGGACATTCTATGAGAACAGTGTATGGCAGGGTGAGGTCATTCCTTGGGCATTGCATAAGACAAGATGAATACATTCTATGGGCGGCATGGGTTACCCCACTGGTATGAGGCATATTTAGCAAAGCTAAAGAGCAAAAGAAAAGCATTCATCTACTGTAGTGCATTAAGCTACTGCAAAGCTAAAGAAAAATATTCCAGTTCTAGTATTATTAGCTATAGCTGTTCCAGATTTTACCACTGGAAATGAAAACAAGGAGGGACTTGAAAATATCTTTATCTTGACTGCCCTAAAAGACCAAAAGAATATTGTTTAAGAATCACGAGTGCAAATTAGTTTATAAAATTTATTAGAGCCTTTTTATGTTTTTTTATGATATTATGGATCTCAAGAACCCTTCAAAGATTACCTTGGTTCATCTTTTTGAAAATGTTCCCTTCTCTCCATAATACTAAACCTGTAGAGGTTTGTTTTAAGGTGGTGGTGGTGCCTGTTGACAATGTCACCATCTTGTTTTGCTTCTGTAGGGTAAGTCACCATTATTCAATTCTAACCCAAATCCCAGAGAGTCCAGAGAACCACAAATATGGTCATCACAGGGATCAGCATAGGAAGAAGGTCCCCACTTGCTTGTTAAAAGGGAAATGTTTAAATCCAAAAGTGCCTTTATGTAATATCAGTTAGAGATTTTGCATGTCTTGTGACAAGATGGACAAGATGGACACCATCATATTTCTTAGGATAAAAAGGAATGGTTTAGTTTAATATTTATTTGGGATTTGTATCTTTTATCTGTGCTATTTAAGTCTCCTAAGGCCTAATTTATCAGAAACTGAAAAACCTGGTTCAAATTGATATATTTTTTACGTACAATGCACCTTTTTTTTCAGCGTTCCATAGTGAAAATGAAATATGAGCCTGCTACATACAGTGAGTACCTATGAGTGCCTATGAGCCGCCTACATACAGTGAGTACCTATCAGTGCATCATGCTAAGGAGGTCCCATGCTTAATTGCTGGCTGATGCTCCACCTACATACAGTGAGTACCTATGAGTGCCTATGAGCCACCTACATACAGTGAGTACCTATGAGTGCCTATGAGCCGCCTACATACAGTGAGTACCTATGAGTGCATCATGCTAAGGAGATCCCATGCTTAATTGCTGGCTGATGCTCCACCTACATACAGTGAGTACCTATGAGTGCATCATGCTAAGGAGGTCCCACGCTTAATTGCTGGCTGATGCTCCACCTACATACAGTGAGTACCTATGAGTGCATCATGCTAAGGAGGTCCCACGCTTAATTGCTGGCTTATGCTCCACCTGCATACAGTGAGTACCTATGAGTGCATCATGCTAAGGAGGTCCCATGCTTAATTGCTGGCTGATGCTCCACCTACATACAGTGAGTACCTATGAGTGCATCATGCTAAGGAGGTCCCATGCTTAATTGCTGGCTGATGCTCCACCTACATACAGTGAGTACCTATGAGTGCATCATGCTAAGGAGGTCCCACGCTTAATTGCTGGCTGATGCTCCACCTACATACAGTGAGTACCTATGAGTGCATCATGCTAAGGAGGTCCCATGCTTAATTGCTGGCTGATGCTCCACCTGCATACAGTGAGTACCTATGAGTGCATCATGCTAAGGAGGTCCCATGCTTAATTGCTGGCTGATGCTCCACCTGCATACAGTGAGTACCTATGAGTGCATCATGCTAAGGAGGTCCCACGCTTAATTGCTGGCTGATGCTCCACCTGCATACAGTGAGTACCTATGAGTGCATCATGCTAAGGAGGTCCCATGCTTAATTGCTGGCTGATGCTCCACCTGCATACAGTGAGTACCTATGAGTGCATCATGCTAAGGAGGTCCCACGCTTAATTGCTGGCTGATGCTCCACCTACATACAGTGAGTACCTATGAGTGCATCATGCTAAGGAGGTTCCACGCTTAATTGCTGGCTGATGCACAAGCATAGGTGTTACGCTTATTTTTAAGGTACACGTAGGCCCCTGTTTAATGCATTCCTAGCGCTTGCACCTACTGTAAACGTGAAGTGAACTCTGCAGTTTCCCACAAGAAAAGGGCAGTAAAAAATGACAACATCACAAAAATAGATAAAATATATATTTTAATATGTTTGGGGGGAAATATTTGTATTTATTTTTTTTTTATTTGTCCAACATTATTTAAAAAACAATTACGGCTTAGAGATGAATATTTGTATTTTTTCATTGTAAGCGGGAGCTGCCAAAGTGCACTGTCTGCCAAACATGAAAAGCAGTTATTACCATAATTAGACTTCAATTAAACAATTCTACCCAGTGGCCATAGGCATTATTATTATCAAGCCGTACTTTTCTTAGAAATCCCAGACATGGTTGCACCCATGTTAAGATAATAATTGCCAATCCAATTAGTTAGTGAGCCTCCTTCTTTCACGCCTTCCAACAATTTGCATTTCCATAGTTTTCAGGTTCAAGCTCTGAATTACGGGAAGGCCATGTCCCATAGACTCCATTTTAAGCAAATAATTCTAAATTTGAAAACTGATTTCCCTTTTCTCTGTAATAAAAAAACTGTAGCTTGTACAGGTATGGGATCCGTTATCCAGAAACCCGATATCCAGAAAGCTCCGAATTATTGAAAGCCTGTCTCCCATAGACTCCATTTTAATCAAATAATTTAGATTTTTAAAACTGATTTCCTTTTTCTCTGTAAAAATAAAACAGTGCTTTGTATTTGATACCAACTAAGATATAATTACCCCTTATTGGATGCAAAATAATCCTATTGAGTTTAATTAATGTTTTATTGATTTTTTAAAAGACTTAAGGTATAAAGATCCAAATTACGGAAAGATCCCTTATCCAGAATATCTTTGGTCCTGAGCATTCTGGATAACGTACCTGTACTTCATGGTACCTAAGCTGCATGAAAATTGGTGGCAAACAATCCTATTGGGTTTATTACATGTTTAAATAGTTTTTAGCAGACTTAAGGTATGGGATCCCTTATCCGGAAACCTTTTATCCAGAAAGTTCCGAATTACGGAAAGGCCATTTTCCATAGACTCCATTATAAGCAAATAATTCTTATCTTTAAAATTGATTTATTTCTCTGTAATAATAAAACAGTACCTTGTACTTGATCCCAACTAAGATATAATTACCCCTTATTGGGGGCAGAACAGCCCTATTGGGTTTATTTAATGGTTAAATGATTCCCTTTTCTCTGTAATAATAAAACAGTACCTGTACTTGATCCCAACTAAGATATAATTACCCCTTATTGGGGGCAGAACAGCCCTATTGGGTTTATTTAATGGTTAAATGATTCCCTTTTCTCTGTAATAATAAAACAGTACCTGTACTTGATCCCAACTAAGATATAATTAATCCTTACTGGAGGCAAAATAAGCCTATTGGGTTTATTCAATTTTTAAATGATTTTTAGTAGGCTTAAGTTATGGAGATCCAAATTACAGGAAGATCCCTTATCTGGAAAACCCCAGGTTCTGAGCATTCTGGATAACAGGACCCATACCTGTATAGATTTCTAAATTATAGAAAGATCCTTTATCCCAGCTCCCAAGCATTCTGCATAACAGATCTTATGCCTGTATATTTTATTGTAACTGGGATCCCAGATGTATTTAGACTCTTAGGAGCATTTTCCCTGCCTTTAGGGTCTTTCATGGCCCCTCGCTGTCTGCTAAATTCTCAGCTCCTTCTGTTTGTTCCTAAATGCGCAGTTTATGTAGTCTGGGTAGCAGGTTTAAATTGAAGGTAAATTTATTTGGTATCTCCTGTGCTTTCCCGCTTTGATATATCTTTCACAATTTTGTTAGTAAGTTCTAGAACAAGAACTTTTGAAGACTGAGAAGGGAAAATAAAAATGTTTCAATAGAAAAAAAAAAAAAAGTTTTATAGCTTTATCAATATGTTTTAAACTTAAAACAAATTATATCCGTATTCTTTTTAATAAAGAGACAAAATATTAAATGTCAATTTCGGGGCCACTATGAAAGAATATCAGCCGTTAGTCACCTATTTAATAAGTAATTCCCATTAATCCTCGCTTATGGCATTTTCAGAATCCATTGCTAGATTCAAGAGAATGGGGTTTCATAAACTTGAAAACATACATTTATTTGTAATCTCCCTGCTCGCACTCAGCTGAACAATAAAAAAAGCAATAAACGTAATAAAATGCCCAAGTGATCAGAAATGTCTCTGGGAATGGCAGCGCTGTATGAAGGCGATAAATTTCCTCGTAGACGCGTGACATTGTCAGCTAATTTTTATGAAAAGCCCATCATAGAACAATCTATCAAAAATTGTGATCAGCTATATGTCGCCCATCAATTTCTAAATATACATTCACGTCAAAATGTTCACCATACACTGACTTTTTATTTATTTTCACAAGTGTTCCCGTTCTGCAAGTGGAAAGCCAGTAAATGCTCTGTGTGATTTCTAGCCAAGTCTATGGGAGTGAGTGCCTGATGCCTCGACAATGTGGTAATGTGGTGTAACCCCTTCAGGATGGGCCTTCGCTAAATGGAAGTGACCAGTGGAGCTAGGGTGTAGTGCAGATTAGCAAAGATGGATGCCAGAAGGTTCTTGTAGTTGAACAATAGAACTGATTTATTGTCAGAGACAAGCAATGTGCAGGGTTAGCTCATTATACTCACAATGCAGATGTTATATGATAGTAGTACTCTAAGGACAGCAAAGAGAGGGTGCACACCGGTTTATCCTTTAGAGTCTGGGCAGGGTAAATGCACCTGATCAGCTTAGCACCCTATGGAAGCAGTCAGGATAGATACTTCAGTCCTCAGGTTGAATACCTCTAGCTTTAAGAGTCCTACAGCTGCCTGTGGATCAGGGTTTAGATAATGCCTGTCTCCTGTGTCTAAACCATGACCCTATGCTCAGGCAACATTGCCTGGATGGAAGGATACTTCCAGCTACTTTCCTTGGTGGAGCCAAAACTGCTCTTGCTTCCTTCCCTCTCTATCTCACTTTCCTAGAAAGTAACTATCTAACTGGTCCTCATTCACAGGGTCCCTCTCCCTGACTTCACTAGAGTAGGTGGTGATTCTAGAGCAATAATGGCTTTACTGTGGCCTTGTTCTGATCCCAGGCTCAGTGGACCTTCACCTGAGACACAGAGGCAGCCAAAGAGGAAGACCCACCCCTTAGCTAAACACTATATAAAGGGTGGAGTCAACCTGTAAACCAATAAGGCATAAGTGCAAAGAATAAACTAGATAAATGAGGCTTTGCCCAGTAACAGCAGAAACTAAGGAAGTTGTCGGGTTTAAAGTCATAGGGGCATATTAACCCTATGGGTCCCTACAGTGGTATAAAACATACATGTGCATGGGGAGTACATAGGTGGCCTGTCATGTTGCACATGCATTGTTGTTTCATGCTTTGCCTTTCATTTCATTTGTTCCCATCTCTCCCCCTGTAGTTTCCTCAGTTTTCTATCTGTGTTTTTCCTCTGACATGACTACCCAATTGCATGCTGGGTAATGTAGTTTTTTCTCTTACAATTAGCCTACACCTAAGACTAATATAAAACTACAATACCTAGCATAAAATTATAGACAGAAGCTCCCTTTTCTATTTCTTTTTGCTGAACCTAAAGCAGCAAAACTACTATAACCTGCATGGACTGGGTACAGAGGGCAGGGAAACATCAGTCATCTCAGTAACTGGAGATGGGGTGCAGGGCTTGGTTAGTGAATTTACACTTTAAAAAGGTATATTTTTCCATATATACTTTTATTTTTTTCATTGTGCATATTGGACATTTTTTCATTGTGCATATTGGACTATTTTTGGCCTACTTTCAAAGTGGCTTTTGGTTGGTTTTTGGTTAGTTTTTGGCTGGTTTTAGAACTGACTTTGGCTTTGGAAAAATACATCTGGCAACCCTGGTACACATATATATTTGCTGGAGTGGATCACTTCTTCAGGTTGGACATGGACACATCACCTACCTGGCAACGTGCAAATAATTATACACTGACAAGAGCACCATAAATTGATGTAATGGACTTGTAGTTCTTCCGCCCTACAGCCTTCACCTCACATACAAACAGTCGGATTACGTTAAGTAATCTGAATCATATCATGAACATTTTTGCTTTCTTTATTTATAAAACCATGGGGGGGGGGGGGGGTGGCTTCTTTCCAGTTTAAAGGGGAACTCCACCCAAACACAAGCTTTTTGAGAAGTAAACATCATTTTAGCCAACTTTGCTATATACATCAATTAAAAAACATGCAGCCTTTGTCATAATTTTTAATGTAATAATATGGTTTGGAACAGTTCCCTAAGCCCTGCCCCCTGTTCCCCTGCTGATCTGGCTGACTACTTTGAGACTCATTTAAATGTAATAGTAGTCGCCTGTCCTCAGCCTGCCTTCAGCCTGCATCCTCCCAATCCCACAATTCCCTGCACATGGTACGTCAATAAGAAAAGCAACATCACAGTGCAATGCATTGTGGGTTATGTAGTTCCTGCATGCTGTCTGTACGCTGTGGAGAAGTTGTTACAATTTGTAACATCAGTGTTTTAGTCCCTCCTCCCCTGCCAGGATTTCAAATGATGTAGAAAGAGAACTGTTTTGCAGCTGGATTTCATCATATAAAAATGGTATTTATTCCTACTTTTGAAGGAACAGAACCCGAGTTCCACTTTAATGTTATAACTCCCAACCCCTGTCCCTAAAAATAAAAATATACTTTTTTATTTTTGTATACACTTTACTGGCATAATTCATGGCATGTAAGTGTTCCTGGAGAATAACAGGTTAATTAAAGACATTACAATAACACAGCTGTCTGTGTACACAGACTGAATCCAACCCCCCCCCCCCCTCCATAGGAATTCATTGTATGTCTTCAGCTTCATTTATTTTCACCTATTTTGCTCCAGGAATCCAGGTTACAGAAAATGTATTGCAAAACTCATTTCACCACTCTGCCAACAGCATCCTGGGGATAACAGAGACAGCTGCTGGCATTCTGAATATACCAGACAAATAACAGCCACAAAGCTTTGCATCTTCTGAGGTTCCACTCAATTGTTATTGGTACTGAGAGTAACTGAAGCAAAGGGAATCTCAGGGTGAAATGATGTAGTTACCTTAAAGCATGCTGTTTGCATTGGCTGCGGAACTCTGCGTCGGCGAGTGGTACATCCAGCCTGTAAATGATAAACAGCACTTTTATTCCAAATAAATACAAAACTGGAGGGAGAATTCTTCCCTCTGTCCTCGTGTTTGTTGCACATTTACATTTTGTTGAATAAAATAGCTGCTTGGCAATTATAAATGTGATTATTCAACCATACAATAATTTATCTGGGCATATTTTCAAAGTAATTGAAACAAATTAGCTTAAGGAAATAGCCTAGCATATACCTTGTCAAGCCATCTAGGGGCAAGCTGCACTTGTATGTTAGAAAACATTGGTCCCCAAAGATTTGTACCTTCCTGAGAGCTGGGCTCTGCTCAAGGGAAGAACAAGATCCAGCTACTAATGTGACTGAACGTGAAAGGGCTAAAGGGGCCAGCACAAAGCCTTCACAGGCGCTGAGAGAATATTCCTACAGTGGCTCTGGGGTTTCCAAGCCAATCTGAGCTTTCAAACTTCTCCGATTTGCCTAGGACTGAGACTATGAGCGAGTTCTGTTTTCCATTCTATATAACAAGATGTTATAGCATTTCAGAAGAAAACCTTTTATAGAAGAAAGTGATGTGCTTCTTCTAGGGCACACCTGTGTTTCCGTCTCCGAAACCTTATTTAGAAATCCAAAATAGAGAACAGTAGGGGGAAAAAAGACAATCCTGCTCCAGAGACCCGGCAGAAAATGAGAATCTAGAAGAAAAACTGTTCATTTACTCCTCTATAAGTAAGTAATGAAGATAGATAGACTTCAAAGGAAAAGACTACAGCTAATTTAACTTTTATTTCCGCTTCATTAAATGCTTTCCGATTTAAGGCCATTCTTAATAAAACATAATAATTGGAAAATATCCTGTAAATAAGTCATAGATTGTGATTCCTGCTAAGCGTTCTTGTATTTCTGTATATAGTGGAATCTGTATTCTTAAGTGAGCTTTGGGGAATCTTGTCTTATAAAGTTTGGAAGTTATGTTGCTTTCCAAAAGTTCTGCATTTTACATCAGCAAGATCAACTCAGTACATTAAACTAGGAAAATAACATAAACATGGTAAAAATTCTGGATAGAATGACAACTGTGTGCTGGGGATATACCGAGTAATCAGTTGTTGGGGCTAATGTGCAAAAGATGTATCTAACACACATCTGCATCAATTGAAGGACTCTCTTACAGTTGGTATCTGGTGTCTGATGGAGAAACTGGGAAAATAACAAACATGGTGACAATTCTGGATAGTATGTTGACTGTGCTGGGGATATACCGAGTAATCTGTTGTTGGGGGGTAATGTGCAAAAGATGTATCTAACATACATCTGCATCAATCGAAGGACTCTCTTACAGTTGGTATCTGGTGTCTGATGGAGAAACTGGGAAAATAACAAACATGGTGACAATTCTGGATAGTATGTTGACTGTGCTGGGGATATACCGAGTAATCTGTTGTTGGGGGGTAATGTGCAAAAGATGTATCTAACATACATCTGCATCAATCGAAGGACTCTCTTACAGTTGGTATCTGGTGTCTGATGGAGAAACTGGGAAAATAAACATGGTGACAGTTCTGGAGAGTATGACGACCCTATGTTGAATATAATGGGTAATCTGTGGTTGGGGGTAATGTGCAAAAGATGTATCTAACACACATCTGCATCATTTGAAGGACTCTTACAGTTGGTATTTGGTGTCTGATGGAGAAACTGGGAAAATAACATAAACATGGTGACAGTTCTGGATAGTATGACGACCCTGTGTTGGGGAATATAGTGGGTAATCTGGTTGGGGGCTAATGTGCAAAAGATGTATCTAACACACATCTGCATCATTTGAAGGACTCTTACCGTTGGTAATTGGTTTCTGATGGAGAAGCTCAATCTGTTGATAGAAAAAGTAACAAGGTACCAATCATTCACATTCTGGCCTTACACGCATTGATATAATTCGTACGAAACATAGTTTTGTACGATTTTTGGACTGCGTGTGGGCTCCAAATTATCATCTCGATAATTTTCATACCATGGCGATTGATCGTTTAGTTGATCGGACAGGTTAGAAAATTCCAGTTGGATTATTATAAAACCTACAGTGTATTTCCAGGAAGCCACTCTTGTACAATTGGTATCTGCCAATTATTTCATGTTTAGAACATCCTCCGATTTGTTATTTTTAGGGTTTTATCCTACAATTTAGGTCTGAATGTTAGTTTTATGTTGTTGCATTTAAATGTACAATTGATATCCAAACGTTTGAAGAAGACTAAACTCTGAACATGTATGGCCAGCTTTACTTTCCAACCCCAGGCAGTGTAAGCTTTGGTACAGAATTACTCCCATCCTCACTTCTTGTTCTTGGTTTCCTAAAACAAAAGGTGTCATAAAGGCATAATACATGTCTTCTCATCCTCAGTGTCATCCATTAGGACCCAATAAAAAAAATGCACCATACATTGAAGGTCCTTTCACCGATCAAAACCACAGGCAACTCTGCTTTTATTTGCAGGAGTTCAAATCTGGCTTAAGGCCAAGGTAACAGACCACATTAGACAACATTGTGCTGAAGCCATCTGCTGTACATTCCACTCCACAATAGTATCACAGCATGAGGAGTTGCTCATTATTGCCTGTGTGGTTCCTCTTAAAACTTCCCAGCTCCTTATAATCAAATGAGTCTTGAGGGAGGGGAATTAGACCAGGACTGAAACCCCGGGACTCACATAGACCACCTGGACATTTTAAAAGAAAGTAGACAATGATCTCAACATTATAGATGAGGGACTACAAATACTTTATATTTCACTTTATAAAATGTATCCTTTATCACTTAAAAGCACAAATGCCTATATTACTTGATATATGGGCTAAGATGTACACTTTTTGTAGGATTATATGGACTAACATGTCACTTTTTGTAGGATTATATTACTATGTACATATACATACCCCTCCCTTTTTTCTTTCTTTTTGGACCTTCTACAAAAGCACAAAATTTGTGCTGGATCTAAGAACCCATAAATCAGCAGGAAGCACTACTTGCCAACTGTCTACCAGCAAACATCTGAGTGGTTGCTTTGAATTGCTACAACAACGAGTTCTATTTATTATTATTATTATAATAAAAAAATGTTTTATTAACTCTAATAAAAAAGAAACTCATCAAACTTGAATGTGTGTTTATTTTTTAAAAACTCGATTAAAACGTGAAATAAAAAATAAACAGTTTAAAAACACTCAAAAACAAAAAAAAAACTTGATTTGTAAAAAATCACTTGAATTTTGTTAGGACAACATACATTGACTTCTACATGTACATGATTTTTTAGTAGACTTAAGGTATGGAGATCCAAATTACAGAAAGACCCCTTATCCGGAAAACCCTTGGTCCTGAGCATTCTGGATAATGGGTCCTATACTTGAACTTAATAAATGGTTTTGTTTTGAAAACCCTAATTTGAATTCATGATTTTTAGTGCAAGAAAACTTGAATCACAGAAAAAAATCACTCAAATTTGAATGTTAATAAATCTTTCCAAAAAGTGTTCATCAGACTGATTAACGGACAGCAAAAAAGCTACAGGGACCATTAGCAGATTACAATTCACCCTCAGTACCACAGAAAATATTTCATGTCTTAAACTATATCTAGAATTGATTGAGTTTGTAAATTTTTTGTAATAACAGAGAACGCAAATAAAGGAAAACAGAGGAATTCTTATTACTCAGCAATTTTGTATAGAATACTAAGAAAAATTACTTTATATAACAACGTTTTGACACGCTTAAGAATATATTTATATCCATTAGTAAGGCAGAATATTATAAGCCATATAAGAAAAATAATAAGCCGTATAAATGGAAGTTGTACTATTTATTACCAACTATATTTTGCATAGGTCCTATGGTGGAGGTAAACCGTTTACTAATAAAGAGGACTTTGGGGATTGGAGCTTTTGCATATTGAACTAAATGTGACAATTGTTCATCTCTGGTGACTTCCTTCTGGGATATAGCTACTTGAAATTGCTTTAACGTTTGAATATAGCAACCGATATTCCTCCTACACACTTTTAAAGCTTTATAGAAGAACCAAACATAGGTTAAAGTAAAGCAGAACATTTGCCTTGTAAATAATATATATCACAATATGTACAAACTGTTATGGATGGCAACATTCACCTGTATAAATGAAGACACAACTGGAGTCTGCACTGACTACTAAACAAGCTAAAGTTGGCCAAAAATAACAGCCCATCATGCTTTGTGTGTGGAATTCTCCCAGCCACCCAATGAAAACATGGTGGGTTCTAACTTTGTTCCTAAAGCAGTCTCACATTTATGGAATTATATTTGTAAAAATGGCAATGTTCTGTCAGGCACACTGACAATACAGGGGTTGCTTTAATGCTAATAAAGGTGCATATTTATTATAGTATGCTTTTAAGCCAACATTACCAGTGATGTTGCCCAAGAACTGATTGGTTGATATGGGCAACATCACTGGTAATGTTGGCTTACACACTATAATAAAGTTTGAAAAACAGCATTATTTCAAAGCAAATGTCATACCTGTAAGTACAGGTATAGGACCCATTATCCAGAATGCTCAGGACCAAGGGTATTCCGGATAAGGGTTCTTTCTGTATTTTGGATCTCCATACCTTAAGTCTACTAAAAAAATCATTCAAATATTAAATAAACCCAATAGGATTGTTTTGCCACCAATAAGGATTAATTATATCTTAGTTGGGATCAAGTACAGGTACTGTTTTATTATTACAGAGAAAAGGGAATCATTTAACCATTAAATAAACCCAATAGGGCTGTTCTGCCCCCAATAAGGGGTAATTATATCTTAGTTGGGATCAAGTACAGGTACTGTTTTATTATTACAGAGAAAAGGGAATCATTTAACCATTAAATAAACCCAATAGGGCTGTTCTGCCCCCAATAAGGGGTAATTATATCTTAGTTGGGATCAAGTACAGGTTCTGTTTTATTATTACAGAGAAAAGGGAATCATTTAACCATTAAATAAACCCAATAGGGCTGTTCTGCCCCAATAAGGGGTAATTATATCTTAGTTGGGATCAAGTACAGGTACTGTTTTATTATTACAGAGAAAAGGGAATCATTTAACCATTAAATAAACCCAATAGGGCTGTTCTGCCCCAATAAGGGGTAATTATATCTTAGTTGGGATCAAGTACAGGTACTGTTTTATTATTACAAAGAAAATGGAAATAAATTTAAAAAATCTGAATTATTTGATTAAAATGGATTCTACGGGAGACAGGCTTTCCGTAATCTGGAGCTTTCTGGATAACGGGTTTCCGGATAACTTATCCCATACCTGTATCCAGCTATTATATTTTTTAAACAGTAGGTGATTTATACAACAGTGACTAATAATGATTGAGAGATACTGCCTGCTGGCATTTCCTCTTACTCTCGGTATGTATCATCAGCCATTTTAGACTCTCCACCCATGGAATTGAAGGGGTGACAACCATATGGAACTGAAGGGGTGACAGCCACATGGAACTGAAGGGGTGACAGCCACATGGAACTGAAGGGGTGACAGCCACATGGAACTGAAGGGGTGACAGCCACATGGAACTGAATGGGTGACAGCCACATGGAACTGAAGGGGTGACAGCCACATGGAACTGAAGGGGTGACAGCCACATGGAACTGAATGGGTGACAGCCACATGGAACTGAAGGGGTGACAGCCACATGGAACTGAATGGGTGACAGCCACATGGAACTGAAGGGGTGACAGCCACATGGAACTGAAGGGGTGACAGCCACATGGAACCGAAGGGGTGACAGCCACATGGAACCGAAGGGGTGACAGCCACATGGAACCGAAGGGGTGACAGCCACATGGAACCGAAGGGGTGACAGCCACATGGAACCGAAGGGGTGACAGCCACATGGAACCGAAGGGGTGACAGCCACATGAAACCGAAGGGGTGACAGCTACATAGAACTGAAGGGGTGACAGCCACATGGAACTGAAGGGGTGACAGCCACATGGAACTGAAGGGGTGACAGCCACATGGAACTGAAGGAATGACAGCCACATGGAACTGAAGGGGTGACAGCCACATGGAACTGAAGGGGTGACAGCCACATGGAACTGAAGGGGTGACTGCCACATGGAACTGAAGGGGTGACAGCCACATGGAACTGAAGGGGTGACAGCCACATGGAACTGAAGGGGTGACAGCCACATGGAACTGAAGGGGTGACAGCTACATGGAACTGAAGGGGTGACAGCCACATGTGTGATGTCTCTCTGGGCCAGAGACATATTCCCCATCCTTCTACAAGGAACATGTGGTGGGAAGTAGACGGATGGAACCATGATTGCTCATCTGACAACAGTCTTAAATTTGATTTGATTTATGTTTCACTGTTTCATTTAACGCTACATGGCACAATGGTAATGACTTTGTTTACAGAAAATATGACATAAATTTGCAAAATAAATACAGATATAGCTGTGTGGTTGTTTCAATATAAATCTGACAATTCACAGACAATTTAAGGGGGAGGGCAACAAATAACAGATCAGATAATTATACCATTTTGCCATATCCATCATGCAATGACTGGAACCCCGACTTAATCACTCAACTATCTCGTTAGCCTGGTTTACATAGTAGAAATTCTGATTTGCATATTCAATTTTTGTATCACTTGTCAGCACAGCTGACAATTACCCATGCATAACTCTACTGTAATTAACTGCTAGGTTTTTACCCTGTAGGGCTCATTTACTAAAATAGGTGCCAACGTGCAGAAGTGCAGTTGCTGCTAATTTGGTCATTTTTGCTTTTATTTTCCAAACTGTTTAAAATTCTGTCGAAATTTGAAAATCTTTCTTGCCGAATTGCACATGAGAGAAATGTTAAGGAACTTTTTAACTTTTTTTTTTTTTTTCATTTTCTTTGTTGCTGGGTTTTTTCTTCCTTTGTACACAGTTTTTTTTAGATTTTAATGGTAAAGGCCAGAAATTCTTGACCACTATAAGAATTCTCGAGTAAATGGCTAGATAGGAAGATATTTGACAAATGATGAATATGCTTTTAAGCCAACCATTACCAGTGATGTTGGCCAAGATCTGATTGGTTGATATGGGCAACATCACTGGTAATGTTGGCTTAAACACTATAATAAAGTTTGAAAAACAGCATTATTTCAAAGCAAATGCCATACCTGTAAGTACAGGTATAGGACCCATTATCCAGAATGCTCAGGACCAAGGGTATTCCGGATAAGGGTTCTTTCTGTATTTTGGATCTCCATACCTTAAGTCTACTAAAAAAATCATTCAAATATTAAATAAACCCAATAGGATTTATTGGTAAAGGCCAGAAATTATTGACCACTATAAGAATTCATAAGTAAATGGCTATATAGAAAGATATTTACAAATGATGAAGTGCCAGTTAGTTTGAATGGATCTCAGCAGGTTCGGGCTACCAATGTTTCTTTTTGTAAAAATGGCAGGAAGGAGATGCAAGTCGTTTTTTTTCACCAAAATTCCATCGTCATTGCGGTCACAAGGTGTAAAGCTTTTAATGCAACTATGCTGCACCTACTGTACTGCAATTGGGTCCAATATGCCAAAATGAATGGAACTGAGTATGTGCGTCGTTGCAAATGAGGCTCAGTTGCGCTCAATATTTTTTAAGTCGATGCTTATTGTGTTTATTTTAACACTTGGGGCACAGCTGTAATTATACAGGTATCAGACCCCTTATCTAGAAACCCATTATCCAGAAAGTTCCAGAAAGGCCATCTCCCATAGTGTCTATTTTAATCAAATAATTCACCTTTTTAAAAAAAAAATTATTTTTTCTCTGGAATAATAAAACAGTACCTGTACTTGATCCCAACTAAGATATAATTACCCCTTATTGGGGGCAGAACAGCCCTATTGGGTTTATTTAATGGTTTAATGATTCCCTTTTCTCTGTAATAATAAAACAGTACCTGTACTTGATCCCAACTAAGATATAATTACCCCTTATTGGGGCAGAACAGCCCTATTGGGTTTATTTCATGGTTAAATGATTCCCTTTTCTCTGTAATAATAAAACAGTACCTGTACTTGATCCCAACTAAGATATAATTACCCCTTATTGGGGGCAGAGCAGCCCTATTGGGTTTATTTAATGTTTAAATGATTCCCTTTTCTCTGTAATAATAAAACAGTACCTGTACTTGATCCCAACTAAGATATAATTACCCCTTATTGGGGGCAGAACAGCCCTATTGGGTTTATTTAATGTTTAAATGATTCCCTTTTCTCTGTAATAATAAAACAGTACCTGTACTTGATCCCAACTAAGATATAATTACCCCTTATTGGGGGCAGAACAGCCCTATTGGGTTTATTTAATGGTTAAATGATTCCCTTTTCTCTGTAATAATAAAACAGTACCTGTACTTGATCTCAACTAAGATATAATTAATCCTTATTGGAGCCAAAACAATCCTCTTGGGTTTAATTACTGTTTAAATAATTTTATTTGCAGAGGTAAGGTAGGAGATCCGAATTACGAAAAGATCCCTTATCCGGAAAACCCCAGGTCCCATACCTGTACTGGAATTCTTGAAAAAGTGCTCCTTAATACATAAAAAACATGGCAATTTGCTTCCATAAAGTGCTTTTTGCACACCGCACTGTGATGGTGAATTACCCTTATAGGTGCACTAAGCACAGCTATGTCAGTGCTTTATGTATAGCATATTTACGGCATAATCATCACCTTTTGTTTTGCTCATAGCACCTCTTAGTAGATCTGGGGCATTTCTCAGTTTTGTTATGTAATGTTGAGTAGAGCAACTGCATTCTGGTGTAACACGTCCAGTTAAATCTTTATATTTAGATTTCATTTTCCCATATCCGAATTTTGATTTGTCATATTAGCATTGCCGTTATATGCCCTTTCATGTTTACAGGCTATTTAACAGATATAACAGAATGTGCCCTCTCCATGAGAGGTGTAAATTCTCAAACAACTGCTGCTCTGTGTTCTCTTTTATGCATGAAAAATGCCATCAGAATGGTTGAATGCTTTCTTTTAAGTGCATGGGCATAGACTAATTGTACATGTATAAGCTACTGAAATATACATTAAATATATATGTGCGTGGATATTTAATTTAAGAGATAGCCATTTCTATTTTCTACTTTGTTGGAGGTCATTAACTGCCTGAAGGGTTTTGTTCTGATTTTGCTAATGTACGGCAAGATAGTGTCATCATATGAAGTTCCAAGAATACTTAAAACAGTAATGAAAAAGAACAGAAAAATGCAACTTTATCAGATATATAATAGTCTGCATGACTTGTTATTGTATTTATTATTGCAAAGAGAGGTAGGTAAGCAATGGGAGATTATATCCCAGTTACTTATAGATAATGGTGCTATCTCACTAACATACTATAAGTGCTAAATGAACCAGTAATCTATTTTGAGAAGCCCATTGCCAACTCTTAAATAAAACCAGAGATCTTATTGTTGTTTTTTTAAACAATAGTTAGTAAATCATCCTCCCTATCCCTGTTTCCATTCCGTGGGCTGGGAGAGGTTTTTGGGGTTCGGAAACACCAAAATGGTTATGATTTTTTTCTCTGTGTGCGAAAGGTTAATGGGGGTGAAAGTAGTTGGGAGAGCTGCAGTCATCTCAGAACTACCCAAGGGAACAGACAATTATAGAGGGAAAAGTACCAAATGCAGAGATAGATACATTAATGAACTGCATTTGGCAAGACGTAGGCTCCTCAGATATGCAATTGGAGCCACAAATGGTGTTACAGCAGCCTATAAGGAAAGGAAATAAGGGTATGCCTACTAAGTAGCAATAGTCCCCATGCCCTTTGCCTGAGGATCAAAATGGCAGAAAAAGTAAGAGTACATTGATGCTATTGACAGAGCTGCTTGAGTCCACTGGGTTCATTTATGAACAAGTGTACTTGAGTTAGTGCAAGCAACCTTTGTGCATATTGATGCTATCCTATAAAGGTTCCAAACACTCTTTTTGCATGGATAGGAGCATAGCACCTGTGTATTTGCCAACTCTTCTCTAATGAATCCCACACAATTGTGCCTATGGATGTAAGGGAACCCTAGAACTACCAACTTCCTGAATGTGGTTGTAATTCCAGGGTTCCCTCTGTGGGCTGGTCAACAGGTGTAGAAGACTTGTGCCTGAAAAATCACAAGCAAACATCATATTAGCAGCAAGTATTGGAGATAACTATCTACTGAATGGTAGTTTGTTGGGAGTATCCTTAATGGAGAAGGATCTAGGGGTTTTTGTAGATAACAAGTTGTCTAATTCCAGGCAGTGTCATTCTGTGGCTACTAAAGCAAATAAAGTGCTGTCTTGTATAAAGAAGGGCATTGACTCAAGGGATGAAAACATAATTTTGCCTCTTTATAGGTCCCTGGTAAGGCCTCACCTTGAGTATGGGGGGCAGTTTTGGGCTCCAGTCCTTAAGAAGGATATTAATGAGCTGGAAAGAGTGCAGAGACTGCAACTTAACTGGTAAAGGGGATGGAAGATTTAAGCTATGAGGTTAGACTGTCGAGGTTGGGGTTCTTTTCTCTGGAAAAGAGGCGCTTGCGAGGGGACATGATTACTCTGTACAAGTACATTAGAGGGGATTATAGGCAGATGGGGGGGTTCTTTTTCCCATAAAACCAATCGATGCACCAGAGGCCCCCCCTTTAGATTAGAAGCATTTGAAGCAGTGTAGGGGGTTTTTCACAGTGAGGTTGGGGAATGCCTTTCCTAGTGATGTTGTAATGGCAGATTCTGTTAATGCCTATAAGAGGGGCCTGGATGAGTTCTTGAACAAGCATAGTATCCAAGGCTATGGATACTAATATCTACAGTTAGTATTAATGGTTGTATATATAGTTTATGTATGTGTTGGTATAGATTGGTAAGTATAGGTTGTGTGTGCTGGGTTTACTTAGAAGGGTTGAACTTGATGGACTCTGGTCCTTTTTCAACCCTATGTAACTATTTTGACCATCTGTTTTCTCAAAAAGCACATGTTGTAGCCCTTCAAACACGGCAAGTGCAAATACATATGCCATAATTACTCTGGAATTATGTGGGAAAATACTGAATTGTGGGTTGATATTGGACCTACAGCAAGTCAGGAAAGTTCAGGGCAAGTATGCTAAAACATGGCGGCTTGCACCTGTTGCATGTATTATCATCCTACCCAGCACTTTGTCTATGACCCCTGTATTCTTCTCCTCACTGCTGAGAGTGGGGGCCAGCAGTTACAATGCATCTCTGCCTTTGCATTTGGTCCTCAGCAGTCTCAAAACATCCTCTCCCCTAAGAGGTTAAATTGTGTTCCCACAACAACAACGAAGAAAACCACGATATACAGGAAAATAAGCAAACGTCCTGAGCTGCCAGAAAAAAAAAGTGTACAAACAGGAAGCCCTTTGATTAACTTGACGAATTCAAAATTAGTACAAGAATTTGCCCCGTGCTTGGAGAGCCTATTGTTTTCGAGAATAATTCCAGCTATTTTAACATTTTCAAGCATAATTCCATTGGCGATCGCTCTTCCTTTGATTGTGCGCTACGTTAATGAAAGGTGTGGTGCAGTGTCTGTTTTGGCAGTTACACTTACATCTTTTGTTCATAAAAAAAGTCAGCGTTGACTTTCCTGCTCTGCCTTCCTTAGTATTTTCTGTTTTGGTAATGTGATGACAGACTTACTGTGTGCTTCCTCGTGTGTATGGTAACAGATGTTTATGTGAATAACAGACTTTTTTATGAAGGCATATACTTTATAGCCAAATACTAATTAAAAATAATTGCATGTAAGCATTTTTGTTTATTCCCTGTTGTGCATCTTTAATCATTTCAAATCACCTGCAGTTGAAAACTCAGGCACAGATTTGATACTGCAATTATAAGAGGCCATCTGACTGTATATTAAAAAGGAGCGTACTAAAAAGGGGGGGAAAAAAAGTAAATGAGAGATAATTGTACTTTATCACTTACAGTTATTCACCAAAAATGGTCTCACGTAGAGCCATAATGCAGGGTTGTTTGCTATAGGTATCGTTAAACCTTCTAATTTCTGCAGGTACGTGCCTAAACAACCACAGCGACTATACTGTACATCAGGGGTCCCCAACCTTTTTTACCCATGAGTTATACACTAATTTAAAAACTTTTGGGGAGCCACATAAGCATGAAAAACTTGCTTGGGGATGCCAAAGAAGTGCTGTGATAGGCTAATTGGTAGCCCCATGTGGAGGAAGCTTTGTTGGAGTAAACCTGTGTCTCCAAAACTTGCCCTCAAGCCATGAATTCAAAAACTGGCCACTGGGAATAAGAGCAATAGGAGTGGCAAGTTGCTCACGAGCCAATGGCTGTGGAACACTGCTATACATAATATAAACACATGCAGCCATGCCATGTATGGACCTTAGTTTGGGTTTTGGGATATTTCAACGGGTATTTTCCATTTACAGTACTCATGGTACACATTAGTGATGAATGAATTTTTTTCGCAGGCATGGATTCGCAACTAAATTCCGTATTGCGCCATAATGGAATTGTTTCACAAAGCTGCATTAATCAATTGCAGAGAAAAACGCCCATTGACTTTAATGTACTTGAAAAAAAATAGACACCAAAGAAGTTGCGCTGTAGGAGTGAGAAAAAACGTCCATTGACTTTAAAGTATTTGGAGTAAGAAAAAATTGTCACATATAAAAAAAATTGTCGGACATTGACTTCAAAGCGTTTTCTCCTTGTTGCGAATTTCTCAGTATTTTTCAGCGAGGTGAAAAGGGACAGATTCACTCATCACTAGTACACATACTAATTCAGTTATTGTTGGCAACCTTACAATCTAAAAATGCCATAAGTGCCCTCTAGCCACCACCCATCGCTGTCTCCATTGCCCCAAATCTTAAAGAGTGGTTAAGGGTAATTATCTTGTCATATCTCACTGACATTATTACTTTTAATTTTAATTACTATTCTTTCTCTTTTTCCTAGGTCTCACCTGTATTTATAAAGCTATCTAGCTACTTGGGTCATTGGCCTTGGCAACCAGAACGGAGACAATGGTTGAAACTGATTTTTATTCTCCTTATTGTCTAGTATTTATTTTTCTGTTCTATTAATGCTTATGGCAGTCTTACAGCTGCATGGTGAGTGGCCCTTGCAAACATAGAGTCCTGAGATGCTTGACTAAGCTGTTCTAAGGCTGCGGAAGGTCTTAGTTATGAAGAAAGACTCCCCAAGTTGAACTTGTTCACATAGGAGCAGAAGGACTAAGAGGGTATGCAATAACTGTGTATTAACCTATAAGGGATCAATACAGTAGGCCTATTATTAAGTTCCCTATCAGGCACAAAATGCATTAGGCTTTTACCTTATGTCCTAAAAGTAACTTTTTTTTACTTTTTATTGGTGACTGTTATTGTTTGAGGCTCTTAAATACTGTATAAATTGCGGAACGTCACCCTTCAACTGAGGTTAATGATTTATTAGCCTCTCTACAGTTTTAATTGCTTTACATTTATTTTCACTTTATGGGACTTTTCAAACACTAAAACAGGTTGGCAGGCAAATTAATACAGTAAATTCATTGATTGGATCAATCTGATATCGCCCATCTCAAGGCGAGCATATTACAAAAAGATCTTTTATAGTGTACGGCCAGCTTTACTGTAATTATGACTCCAAAAATAATGTTGTGCCTAATCCTTGAACAGTATACGAAGCTAAGGGAGTGCTAACACCTTCTACCTTCAGCAAATGAAAAGGAAATAACTTGATATTTTTGCATTGGTAACTTTTTTTGTGTTCACCGTGTATAAAGTTTAGTGGGACTTCCTTAGAAAGTGACTTTTGTTTAAACTTATATCCTGCTTCCATTCATATCAATTACTTTTTGTTTAACTTCTCTAAGAAGCAAGCACACACCGATATAGAGATGGAAGGAAAATAAATGACAGCCAAACTCAAGCATGGAACAACTCCATTCACACACATGACAAAGAGGTTGGCAGAAGCTTAACGCTCTCTGAAGGAAATGCTAGCAGGGTGTTCTGAGGACAAGTCATTGACATTTATAGTACACTCTAAGCATGGAAGGGTGTGAGAACAAACAAAACGAGTGGAGTTTAAAGTCTGTGGCCAGGGCACATTAAAGAACTGAAATTGTGCACTAGGAATAAAAGAACCTTAGGGGAAAGGCACTTATTAAGGTGACCCTGCATTCAATACAGTTTATTTATGTATCTAAGTTGCTTCACCTGAGGACAACAGAAACACAGATTTAGATGTAAAAGGTTTTATTTCCTACTACAGGTACGGGACCTGTTATCCAGAATGCTCAAGACCTGGGGTTTTCCGGATAAGGGATCTTTCCGTAATTTGGATCTCCATAACTTAAATCCACCAAAAAATTATTAAAACATTAATTAAAATCAATAGGATTGTTGTGCCTCCAATAAGGATTAATTATATCTTAGTTGGGATCAAGTACAGGTACTGTTTTATTATTACAGAGAAAAGGGAATCATTTAACCATGAAATAAACCCAATAGGGCTGTTCTGCCTCCAATAAGGGGTAATTATATCTTAGTTGGGATCAAGTACAGGTACTGTTTTATTATTACAGAGAAAAGGGAATCATTTAGCCATTAAATAAACCCAATAGGGCTGTTCTGCCCCCAATTTAGGGTAATTATATCTTAGTTGGGATCAAGTACAGGTACTGTTTTATTATTACAGAGAAAAAGGAAATCATTTTTAAAAATTAGAATTATTTGCTTATAATGGAGTCTATGTGAAATTACCTTTCCGTAATTCGGAACTTTCTGGATAATGGGTTTCCGGATAAGGGATCCTATACCTGTACTACTATTTTATTTCCTATGTCCCCAAACTAATTGTGTTGGTACATTACAACTACCTATGTCCAGTGGTTCCATAACTCTTGGGCTGCTCCCGTGGAAGGGCCTTGGGGCAGTGGTTAGGGACGTTAAGTCTGAAGGTCAGTTAGTGTGAGATTTACGAAAACTGCCAATTGTCAATTATTATTTTTTTCCATTTATCCTAATTGGTTAATACATTGTGTGTCCCTCCATTTTGTCTTTAAATATTTTTCTGTTTTTAACACTATTTAGTCTATGATTAAGTGTCTTGAGGGCACGTGTAAGGCTTTTTGTGGGCATGTTATTTGGATTAAAAACTTTTTTTACTTTGTTCTGCTGGTTGGAGTTTGTTGAGAGTGTTAGTCCAATTGATATTTTCTACTGTGTTCAACTCCCCTAAGGTGAAGGTTTGGAGCTTGGCACCCAAGCCCAGTGCATACACTGATGAGCCCCTCTACTGTTTCACATATCTGGGAATTTTTTTTAAAGCGACAGACTGCCTATTAGCCAATTACTCATCATGGTGGTAGCTCCAGGGTTCCTGAGCATCAGTAGGCCCATTTGCACACAATTTAGCAGAAGATGCAATACAGATGCAGTGGCCCTTCACACAACTATATGGAAGTACAAGTAACTTGTTTGTACCTTTAATGAGTACCTTTAACGAATGGTGTAAATTAGTGCAACATTTGCATTTGTTTTATCGACCGCACTTGTGGCTGCATTTGTAAATAACCCTTCACGGTTACAATTTACTGCCCATGTGTAAATGTATGGGGTAATGAAAAAAAAAAATACCCCTACAGAACCATTCACACTCAGACAGGTGAGTAGAAAATACCTCCTGCTTTGGGTTACTAGACCTGGTGCAAACTCAGCAAGCTTCACTACATTCTCTACACTTAACTAGTACCATTAATACTATAGAGCTATGGGATCCGTTATCTGGAAACCCATCATCGAGAAAGCTCCAAATTAAGGGAAGGCCATCTACAATAGACTCCATTTTTTTCTCTGTAATAATAAAGGAAAACCTTGTACTAGATCTGAATTAAGATATAATTAATCCTTATTGGAGACAAAACAATCCTATAGGCTTTATTCTATGTTTAAATAGTTTTCAGTAGACTTAATGTTTGGAGACCCAAATTATGGAAAGATCCCTTATCCAGAAATCCCCAGGTCCCCAGTATTCTGGATAACTGGTTCCATAACTGTACCGTATTGGGTAACATCAATACAATGCATTGCCTTGTTCTTATAGATGACACCAAATTAGTGAAATAGCAATGACTTGGAGGAAGGGTTTCTGGATAACAGATCCCATACCTGGGCTATTTGATATCATTTTTGTAATCTAAATTATCTGCCTATTTACAGGTGTCTTAGAATGTATTATATATATTTGGTTCTATTGCAAGTAGACAGGTCTGACAGCCCTGGATTGAGAAATTGGAAATGATCTCCCAGTACTTACTGTCTCTTTCAACTCAACCTGTACGAATGTGCAAAGATTGAGCGCATAACTGTAAGTAGTATGAACTGTGTATCCCTTAGTATCCTTAGGGTATGGAGACCCAAATTATGGAAAGATCCCTTATCCAGAAATCCCCGGGTCCCAGAGTATTCTGGATAACTGGTTCCATAACTGTACCGTATTGGGTAACATCAATACAATGCATTGCCTTGTTCTTATAGATGACACCAAATAAGTGAAATAACAATGACTTGGAGGAAGGGTTTCTGGATAACAGATCCCATACCTGGGCTATTTGATATCATTTTTGTAATCTAAATTATCTGCCTATTTACAGGTGTCTAAGAATGTATTATATATATTTGGTTCTATTGCAAGTAGACAGGTCTGACAGCCCTGGATTGAGAAATTGGAAATGATCTCCCAGTACTTACTGTCTCTTTCAACTCAACCTGTACGAATGTGCAAAGATTGAGCGCATAACTGTAAGTAGTATGAACTGTGTATCCCTTAGTATCCTTAGGGTATGGAGACCCAAATTATGGAAAGATCCCTTATCCAGAAATCCCCGGGTCCCAGAGTATTCTGGATAACTGGTTCCATAACTGTACCGTATTGGGTAACATCAATACAATGCATTGCCTTGTTCTTATAGATGACACCAAATAAGTGAAATAACAATGACTTGGAGGAAGGGTTTCTGGATAACAGATCCCATACCTGGGCTATTTGATATCATTTTTGTAATCTAAATTATCTGCCTATTTACAGGTGTCTAAGAATGTATTATAGATTTTTGGTTCTATTGCAAGTAGACAGGTCTGACAGCCCTGGATTGAGAAATTGGAAATGATCTCCCAGTACTTACTGTCTCTTTCAACTCAACCTGTACGAATGTGCAAAGATTGAGCGCATAACTGTAAGTAGTATGAACTGTGTATCCCTTAGTATCCTTAGGGTATGGAGACCCAAATTATGGAAAGATCCCTTATCCAGAAATCCCCGGGTCCCAGAGTATTCTGGATAACTGGTTCCATAACTGTACCGTATTGGGTAACATCAATACAATGCATTGCCTTGTTCTTATAGATGACACCAAATAAGTGAAATAACAATGACTTGGAGGAAGGGTTTCTGGATAACAGATCCCATACCTGGGCTATTTGATATCATTTTTGTAATCTAAATTATCTGCCTATTTACAGGTGTCTAAGAATGTATTATATATATTTGGTTCTATTGCAAGTAGACAGGTCTGACAGCCCTGGATTGAGAAATTGGAAATGATCTCCCAGTACTTACTGTCTCTTTCAACTCAACCTGTACGAATGTGCAAAGATTGAGCGCATAACTGTAAGTAGTATGAACTGTGACAGTCCTCCTGACACTAACAATGTAGTGTACTAACCCCCGGTTGCAGTACAGCATAATGATTACATTACAATCTTGTGATAATATTCAGAATGTCTTCAGATAAATGAATGATAAACTAGGGGTTATGCTTCCTTTATAACAGGGCTGATAAGGTAGCTAATCAGTGCCAAAGTATATGTCATTACATAAATTATGAACTGCGGCTTGATGTGTATTCCCATAGAGCCTGCATGTAGTGTCCTTCTCTATCAGATTAGTGACTGGAAATTACATTTGAAAATATGTGCCATTTTTTCCCCCCATCTAAAAAGATGATAAATTACCGGTGACACGCTTAAGCTCAGTTCGTGTGCATTTTAACCTTGCTTGACGTAGGTGTCTGTGCTAGTTGTCAATTAAGAATAACCCTGAAAATTGATTTCTGGTTTGAGATTGCACATTGAGGAGCTATAATAGGTAATTCCTTGTTTGCACTCTCCTTTATTAACATGAGTTCCCTGAGCAAATATGAATGGCTCAAAGTGTGTTAGAAAATACAAAGGAGTGAAGGATCTAATAACTTCTGCTAATTTTCTTTATTTAAATACATATTCAGAATATTTGCCGTGTAGTGAGAAAAAAAATGAGACGATATTGATCCTTATTCACAATTGCACACAGGAGATTGTAGTATGCACAGGGCTGCAATGTTTGGCAGTTTGAAGTATCACCCAAGCAACTGAAGGATTTGTACATCTAATGCAAGGTTCCGGCATCTATAGCAGTGATCCCCACCGGTGGCTCGTGAGTAACATGTTGCTCGCCACCACCTTTAATGTTGCTCCCAGTGGCCTCAAAGTAGGTGCCATTTTTTTTATTTCTGGCTTGGAGACAAGTTTTGGAAGCACAGAGAGACATTTTTACTCCAAGCAGAGTCTCCTGCAGGCTAGCAGTCCACATGGGGCTACTAAACAGCCAATCACAGCCCTTATTTGGCACCCTCAAAGAACTTTTTTCTAGCTTATGTGGCTCCCCAACACTTTTTATATCTAACAAGAATCGGGTGATGAGGCAGAAAGACTACTCAAAAAAGTGCTTATAGTCCACAAAATGTGCTCAAAGTGACAAAGAACCAGTAGGCCAGTAGGCTCAAAACATTTTGTATAGACAGTAAACACTTTTTTGAGCAGTCTTTCTGCCTCATAGCCCAATTCTTGTTACCCTATTTGGTCTTTTCATAGTTCCAGGGTTATTCATACCAAAAGATGCTGCAGGCACTCACAGATCCAACAGCCAGTTACATTATAGGAAACATATTCTTTATTTTGAACACAGTTAAGGGTGCAAATAGCCTTATGCGTTTCGTGCAATACTGAACATAATCATAAGCTTATAAAAGTTCCGTGGTTATAACAATGGCTTGCAACCGGCCTGGTTGCAACATGTCAACAACATGCATTGATGAACTGGAAGCTTCTCCCTCTTACTAATCCATTGCACAGCACTGAGAGGAGATTGGCATTCCCTTTGTATCACAAGTGAAAGCAAACCAGACACGGATGCAATTCAACCTCCTGCCGCTCATGAATACAGTGCTGTCAAATGCAGGTGGCACTACATTCATGGAGGCAGCCGCAGGTCTCTGTGCTCTGAAATGGAGTTTTGGAAGGAAGTCAGTATGCAAAGTGCAAAAAAATGGAGGATTGTGCCAATTTTGTGCACTTTGTGCACAAGTTTTTAAAGGTGTAAATGGCACCAATGTAGCACGGGCTACATGCATTGCAGTAAAACAGAAACCCATATCAACCAATTATCAATTGTCATGTTAAGGTCCCCATACACAATAAGATCCGCTCGCTTGGCAATGTCTCCAAGCGAGCGGATCTTTACCCGATATCCCACCAACGGGTGGGCGATATCGGGTAGCAAGTTGCTTTAAAAAAAACGAGCCGATGTGGTCCCCGATCCGACTGGATTTTCTAACCTGGCCGATCGATATCTGGCCAATTTCAGGCCAGATATCGGTGGGCCAGGCCGCTCGTTTCTGCCCATACAGGGGCGGATTAGCTGCCGAATCGGTCCAAGGGACCGATATCGGCAGCTTCTATCGGCCCGTGTATGGGGGCCTTTAGTTAGACACTGGTTGGTTGCTATGGGTTTCATCTCAATAAACGAGCCTGATTGTCATTGAAGGTAAGTGGGAAATTCAGTTGTGGAAAAGAAAGAAAAAAATATTTTTATATACATTGTAGATATTGTCACGGAATCACATAATTGCATCAGATGTCCTTGGATGTAACTTTCCACTCATACCTTGTGGTGTCACATTTCATCAAATTATATTCTGCTGAAATTACAAATCCTTTTCTTTGTGTGTTTTTATTTAATTACTACTTCAATCTCATTCAGTAATTAACCCAGGCTCAGGTGTTCAAATACTCTTCTTGGGAAACCTGCGCCCAGTCTCACCATGCTGCATTAGCATATCATCAGAACTGTAGCATTGTTTCTGCTGAGAACAAAGAGCATTGTATAAATAATATGGAGAATGTGCAACCTAAAATTTGTTAAATGCATTTAGCCCTGGTAATTGATTTAAAGAGGGAGCCTCTGCCGGCAATAACATAGTTTAAATAAACATGTTCCGATGTTTTGGTGAAATAGAAGATTACACATCAACTACTGATTTTACTAACATGGCTACTTATTGGCAGGTGCATGTTGAAACTGATCAGCAATTATTTGTGATTGGTCTACTTCAAGTTAGAAAATAAAAGCCATGATTTGATTTGTTGAGTAACTGCAGTACCAGTGTATACGCACCCACTGTCCAATTTAAAAGGTATCAATCACCATTTATGTCAATATAAAGGAAGCCTTCCTATTTAAAGACATTGTAAGCCAGTGATCCCCAACGAGTGGCTCAGGGGCAACATGTTGCTCACCAACCCCTTGGATGTTGCTTTCAGCGCCCCCAAACCAGGTAGTTATTTTTGAATTCCTGACTTGGGGGCAAGTTTTGGTTGAATAAAAGCAAGATTTACTACCAAATAAAGCCCCTATAAGCTGATAGTGTGCATAGAGGCTGCCTAATAGCCAATCTTAGCCCTTATTTGGCACCTCCATGAACTTTTATGGTGCTTGTGTTGCTCCCCAAGTCTTTTTACATTTGACTGTGGCTCACAAGTAGGAAAGGTTGGGGACCCCTGTTGTAAGGTAATAGCTCATCACAGGAAATTCATTGTAAGTGTTGGTCATGGTGGTGGTGTACTTCGAAGGTCCACAAGCCCACTCGCTCAATTAGTGCGGTCATTGTCCGTGCTACTACGCAGGTACCACCTCTGACCTGGTTCTACAGTCAATAACCATCTAAATCTCATAGCACTGGAACATGACTATTTGAATGAACATAGGCATCAATACCAAGGGCCTTATGCTTTACGCGTTTCGTGACATATAGCCACTTCACATCAGAAGCACAGTCCGATAATCACCTTCACCATTAAATCACCTTGAAACCACCACCCCTTAAAAACATTTAATCTCTCCATCCTCTCCAACACCCATGTGGTAAAAACAAGTACAAATTCTACGGCATATAGTCTACCAATAACACAACACTTACCACTTCCTATTTATTCTATATGCTTCATAGTGGTGGAAATACTGGTGCTTCTCCAGAATCTTCTCTAATATCTAGTGAGCAGTAAACCATGTTTAATTTTGTATTTTTGTTCAAGAGACTACACATACCCTATGGATGAATTCAAAAATAAGCACCAGCTTTGAGGACACTGAGAGCAACATCCTAGTGAGCAATATGTTGCTCCTGAGCCACTGTTTGGGGACCACTGGTTTATTACATGAAACCTCTGTTAAAGTCTATGGGGGAAATGGAAAAGAAAAAAACCTATAGTAGGAAAAGTGTTTTCTCTAAAAATAAAAACCATAAAATTATGATTTCTCTTTGATTTAAATCTGTCCCTTTTTATCTCTAATTTACTTTATTTGTGCTACGATAACATGCAGTTAGCCTGAGCCAGAAGCACTTGTGTTTGCATCTTCATAAAGTTTTTGTGCTAAATTAAGCTACTAAATACCACTAATCATTTATGTATACGGATACCCCCCCCACCCATATTAAATACACATACTGCATGGATAATTAGTGATTAAACTAAGTGCACTTGATGTGTTGCCTTGCAGAATACACCTAAATGAATTGCTTATTAGACATTCAGCATGTGGTTTTTATATACATGTGTTTGGCTATTTACTGTATATGGAGAGGTCCACAGTAGTGATGAGCGAATCTGTTGCACGAAAATGTCGTGCGACAAAAAAAATTGTCGCCCACGGCTATTCTTTTGTCGCGTGGCTATTCTTTTGTCGCGCGGCTATTGTTTCGTCGCCCGTGGCTATTATTTTGTCACACGGCTATTGTTTCGCCGCCCGCGGCTATTATTTAGTCGTGCGGCTATTATTTAGTCGCCTGTGGCTATTATTTCATCGCACGGCTATTATTTCGACACGCGGCTATTCTTTTGTCGCCCGCGGCTATTATTTCGTTGCACGGCTATTCTTTTGCCGCCCGCGTCAATTTTTGGATGTGCAGCGAATTTTTCCGCTGCAACTTTTTTCATCCATTTCGCGAAACAATCTGCCCATGGCGAAATGCGGAAATTCGCCGCGAATCCATGCCTGGCGAAACATTTTGCCCATCACTAGTCCACAGGTTTTCAGAATCTTTTTTTTATCCATTAATCATTTGCAATTTTTTTCCTCATATGAGAGAACTCTTGTAGTTAAGGGTATTGGCAAATAGCATATACTTCCATGCTAAATAGTTGTGTCTTCATGATGAACAGGTAAGGTTCATTATCCACTCAGGACCTAACCGTAGCTATTTGCTGAATGTTTTGCTCTCAGAATCTCACTGAAGTCTAGACCATCTATCACTTTTGATCTAGTGTGATTGGGCTGGGTATATTGATTGCTGATGGAACATGTTTAGATTTCAGTGGAGTTTTGTTCTCGGATCCAATATAACTACATTTGGTCTTCTGCAGAGAAGGTAAGGTACAATAATAAGTTTGGGATCAGCGTTTGATCCAAAGTGGCTGCATACCGTAATAGACATATGTTTTTCTTTACTTAGTAGTTGAACCCAGACAGACAAGGTAAGTTACTGTGTTACCTTGAGGCTTACCTTTTGATCTGTACCAATTAATCCAGTGGCTTTGTACAAGGAACTGGCCTTAGATTTCTAAGTGATAATGAATATTATCCCAGTATCAATATAAAAATATCTGCATTAATTAAGGGAGATCCTTATCTTGCTTCAACCAAGACACGGAGTTCCGTATAGCAGTGCTGGATGTTTGAAGGCCACCAGATGGTTCTCTTGATCCAAATCATCTTCATTCATACAAATCACTGATTTGCCAGATATGGATTGCTCAGCGGAAGATAACTATAGTTAATGCTCAATTCCACATTTCAGGAAAGTAATGTAGTGTAGATATCAAACTGTACTGTCATGCCAACAGATGGTTCTCTTGACCCAATTCACCCTGTTTCCAGCAAATCACTGATCTGGCAGATATGGTTTGCTCACTTTAACCCATAACTCTGCTTAGATTCAAATACAAATTTTACGTGTTTTTTTAATACTTAATTAGCATCCTATCAAAATGCCAATTAAACTTTTGCCAAAAAGGTTTGTGCGCTGAGAGAAAATCAGCTGCAGGAAAGTGTTGGTTGGAAGATTATATGTTTCTGTTCATTTTTCTGATAGAAGCATTTTCATTAATTATAGCAAACTGAAATTGTTTGCTATGGGCGACACCACCAGTGATATTTATCTCCAGTTTTGGTGAACACTCCCCTTAGTCTTTAACTATGGCACAGACAATATATTTAGCAATTATTTGGTTCAATAAAAGACTACCAGGCTATTTATTGTGTATATTGTCACTATTTCAAAATTGTGTCTGCATCCAGTTCTTTAAGTGCAGTTCCACTACACATAGTAATACTGGCAACAGTGGAAACACTAGAACTATCACCACCTGTGATGCTTTATTTACCAGAAGTTCCTCCCAGCAGACATAAGAACATCCCTTTTAAGTTAAAAGAAAGAAGGTTCCATCATACATTTCTTACATTGTGTGAATATATTGTGTGTGAAGTTGTGGAATTCTCTCCCTGAAGTGGTTGTATTGGGAAACACATTGGAATGCTTCAAGAAAGGTTTGGATGCTTTTTGTTAAAAATACAAAGCTACTGAATAATAGCAACTAGCACTTTTTCAAGATCTTATAGCTCTTTATCATACAATATATAATTGACTATGGGACATGTCTGATTGCCATCTTGGAGTCAGGAAGCAATTCCTTTTTCATCTGAGGTGAATTGAAGAGGCTTCAGAGGCCATTTTTGCCTTTATCTGTGTCATCTAGCAGGTTTCATTTATCCAAACTTTTGAACTTGATGGTCTTGGTCCCCCCTCCATACTAAATAACTAAATTACCATGGAAAAACATGTGGTGACCTTGTTTCCTCTAGTAGTTTTTGTTTTGTAGTGATGGCAGATTCTATACATTCCTTTCAGAGAGGCTTGGATGACTTCTTGGAATAGCATAATATCCAAGGCTATAGATCTACAGTTAAATTAGTAAAGGTATCAGCTTATATAGTTTATATATGAGCATGTATAGATAGGTTTGTATAAGTATGTGTATACAGTATGTGCTTACTGGAATTCATATAAAGGGGTTGAACTTGATGGACTTTTGTTTTTTTTTAACCCATATAAATATCTAATAATTTCATTATCCTTTATGTATTTTCTATTGCTATACGGGATTGCTTGACTAAATTTCATTTTTGTGTAGTCCTGTTTCATTATTCTTCTATTCTGTAAGAGTTCACAAAGTTACCATAATAACTATTATTTTTATACAGTATATTACTCGTATGAATCGATATAAATGCATTGTTCCCTTTTATGGTGCCATGATGTGAGTGGCAATTATGTTGGAAGAGGGTTACTTTGTGAATGTTGTTGACTAAAACACTGGTACTGTTTCCAGATATTATACTGTACTTTGGTTAAAGGTTCCCCCTCCTAATGCCCAGAGGGGAATTTATGGAAATAGTCACAGTACCTATGATGGGCTTCAGACAATGTGTTCCTTCCCTTAAATGTGCAGCACGATGGACTGAAAGGCAGATGACATTTGGCCCATTGGTGAAACAAGTGATGCCTGATCTTACTGTCACATTTAGATATCCTAGCCCCAGTGATCAGGTACATGGCTGGCAGTTAACTGTTGTGCAAGACATATGAGGCATCATTTATGAACTAAAATTTGGATGCAGTCAACATTATTTGTGTATATACAGAGTCCATTCCTTTTCAGCTATTTGTATATATGAACCTTAGGGAAAATTGCCTTCCCATAATTTGAGGCATTCTGGATATTGGACTTCCTGTTAAGGGACCCAATACTGTATATATATTTTCCCCTTATTTTTCTTTCATATGTTATCACATAAATAAATTAATACATTAGAGCCTCTTGTGTCTCTCTCATTAATAACAGCAAACCAAAGTACACATATTTGGGTAGGCAAGAGTAATTATGTGTACAATAGGAATTTATTTCTTAACCAATATTTTATTGCTGTGGAGTATTTATTTCCATTCAAAGACTTTCAGCCTATAAATTAAATCGCTGTACTTAGAAGATGATTTTAAAAATTGTAGCCCTAATTTCGAAACGCAATTAAAAGATGAGACTAATTAGTCCCACAAGATCATCTGCTGGCAATTATAATTAACATTGAAGGTATTAAAAAAAGCAATCAAAACACTACGTCCGTGTTTGTAATTGTATAAAGAATTATTCTTTATTTTTAATTTCTGATGACCTGTTTGTTTCGCTATAACCGGATGTTTATCTGAAGAACAGGCTACAGATTAATAGCACGGAATTCTTGTGTATACATTTGTTAGTAAGGGAGGGGGGGAAGCCTCTTCACTATTAACACCAGTGACAAATCTGCCAGAGAGTGACTAGATGATATGGCTTTTTATTGCTACAGCTGCCTTGTTTTTCTAGTCAAAATAAAAGAAAATCACAGCATCCTTAAAATAATAGCTGACAGCAGATAGTTACCGGGAAATGCATGTCCCTGGCTCTTAACTTTGTAGCATCCATCCAGATGGCAGATTATAGGCTGAGATCTGCAGGTTGGTGACAAATACATTGGTAATAGCATTCAGCTTGCCTAACTGTAAAAGTGAATTCACTATTCCCTTTCTGTGTGATTGTAGAGCTGACATGTCAGATGAGAGGAGTCTCCGGGACAGGCTGCCAAGGCTACAGCACAAATAAATACCAGACGCAAGGGCTGCTTGATGTCAAATTACTAACACTGTCCCATCATCAATTCAAATTTAGCAGCCATGTAGAGTCAATCTTGTTCTTACATCAGACAAATGGAGAGGCCCGGAGATCTAGCTGGCAGCCTGCTTACAGGTACAGCAAAATATGTTTACAAATTGTTCACTTTTAAGAATCACTTTCAATGCAGCTCCTTTCCCTTCTTGCGGGAGATCAAAGAGATGTTGCCGGGGAGCGGATTGGAATGTATGACTTGCCTACTGGAGCTCCCTACAAAACGGATACATGTAGAATGTGGCTGGAAATTGAGACCAACAGAGCCATCAAACTGATTATTTTTTTATATGTGACTCAAAAATTCTTTCTTATTTTTATTTTCAGGTTAATTGTATGTATTCCCTTGTTTAAGGGAAAGTAAAATGGACTTTGCCAATGCAGGAACCCCACCTGAACCTTGCTCCCCAAAATATACCTACTTCTCAGTTGTGTTCTTCCTAAGACAGTGGTGGCTGCCATGTCGGGCCACTTCTGCATCATAGCCCCCTCGGTACCAAACGCCAACCAGGAGCCATTCCTCCCCAATATCTCCAACTGCATCCCTCATCATTTGTTTTTGGTTCCTTTTTATTTTACCCCACTCTCTTTATTTTAGATCTATTATATACCCCCATTGCCTTTTTATGTTATCATTTTTCCTATTCCTTTTCAACCTCTTCACTCTCCCCTTGACTGCCCCTCTTGTTTTATCTTTTTTTTTTGTTCAAGTCTTCAGTGCCAAGTGCTTATTCTGAAATGCCACCACTAGGCCTTTATTCTCCCTTTCATGATTGTTCTCCACTTCTCCTTAGGACATACAGCTATTCTTGCCCTTTGTATTTTATCTTGTCTTACTTACCACCTCATCTAGTGGCAGTTGTAGAGAAAGTAAAATTCACTTAGCCAACTGAGGAACCCCTCCTGAGCCTTGCTCCCCAAAATAAACCTGTTTCTCAGTTGTGCTCTTCCTAAGACAATGTTGCACAGCAGGGTTGGTGGCTGCCATGTCCGGCCATTTCTGCTTCATAGCCCCCTGGTACCAAACGCCAACCAGGAGCCATTCCTCCCCATAATCTCCAACTGCTCCCCTCATCATTTGTTTTAGGTTCCTTTTTATTTTACCCTACCCTTTCTATTTAAGATCTGTTATAAACCCCCATTGCCATTTTATGTTATCACTTTTCCAATTTCTATTCATCCTCCTCTGGAGGATCTACCATTCCTCCCCATAATCTCCAACTGCTCCCCTCATCATTTGTTTTGGGTTCCTTTTTCTTTTACACCACCCTCTCTATTTTTGATCTATCATCTACCCCCCCCCCATTGCCCCTTTATGCCATCACTTTTCCCATTTCTGTTCAACTTCTTCACACTTCCTTTGGCTACCCCCCATGTTTTTTCTTTCTGTTGTTTCTCTTTTCAAGAAATCAACTCTTTCATTCTTTAATGCCACCAAGAGGCCTCTATTCTCCCTTTCTTGGTGCCATGGACACTTATTCTTAGGGCACACACTTATTCCTGTATTGGCAAGCTGCCCTTATTAGACAAACTACCCACAGGCCACTACGGGGACACCAATGCACAAGAGTCTTTTTAATGGTTGAAGTTTTGGGGGGAGATATTTTATGTGCAGTATCCAAAGCAGCAATTCCATAAGGTTCTCAGTAAGCCAACAGAAATGTCTGCACATTTTTTTTCCAGATGTTCCATAGTCTTTTGTATTCTAGCACATTGTGCTTAATGAGTGTGTTACATTATCTGTTTCATGTAAAAGGTCTATAGCAATAAATATTGATACTAAATGCCTATTTCCCTTTAATGAAAACAATGTGTATGCATTATTAGGTGTACAAAATGCTGGCAGAGCAAAAAGATGCATATGTTATGTGTGTAATTGTGTATGGCAAATTGCTGATTTTACAAAAATATTAGAATATTTGCTTTTTCGAGTGTGTAATTTTATTGCTGACCAAACAAGCGTTAAGATTAAACGTGGGGGTTTCCTACACCTATGAAGTACTAGGGCACGATTAGAGTGTCAATGATCAGAGTAGATCGTTAGAATGCGTGTTGGGGGAATTGTGAATTTGTGAACATAAATTGCACCAGTACAGTAACTATGGGCAACCCATCAGCTATACATTACAATTAAATTAATGTAGGCATATGTTAAATTGCAAAATTCATGCATTTTTGTGAATTCCATGAGTTTCCCATGTATATAACTTTTGGTCTAATGTTCATCTTCAATCTCTGAATGATTTAGTATTATTTTAGCATTTTGTTTGCAATTTAGTAATAGAAACACAATGAAGCCATAAATACAATGACTTCAAGTATACATTTCTGCAAAATGAAGGATAATCCTTATTGCAACTGTTCTCTTTTGTTCTCCATGCTATTCATTTCACAGTTATATCATTGTTATTGAATCGTGAGTCCATTTTTAATGCTGCACACTTATTTCATAAATACTAATGAGACTTCTCAGCAACCACTTTTGCCCCTGGCACTGGGCCAGGTGGTGGACCAAATTGTGCTGATTTAAATTGATTGGCCCCATAATGGGGGCCTGTGAAGGTTTTCATGCCATGAGCGAATAAAGTGTGGACTCAATCAGAGACATATGGCCCCATGTCGGGCCAAGCTTAAAGGTGTTCAAAGACTATTGCCTGTTAATTTAACACTTTGATACAGAAAAAGACTTAAGGTTAAAACTAAGGATAAATAGCCTCCTGCCAGTAGCAGCATGGAACCATTTGAAATACACATAGAATCCCCCTGTCTCCTCACTAACAACTATATTTTGGGGTAATTACATAAACAGTGCCGAAATCTTTAGATTCTCTAAATAAATGCATGCATGGGTCATATACATAGATTTCCTCCTTACTTCTTCCCATAGCCGTTATACAGCCTGCTGTGTTACAGATCTATTAGTGGCAAAGGGACTTTAAAAATACACATTTTCTAACCACCATCCCTAACAGCCCTGTCAGTTGGGGGTGCTATGAAGAAATGTTTAGATAACCCTAATTAGGAACCCATCCCCCTACTGACCAGTATTTAATACAGGTATGGGACCTGTTATTCAGAATGCTCGGGACCTGGGGTTTTCTGGATAAGGGATCTTTCCGTAATTTGGAGCTCCATAACTTAAGATTACTAAAAATCATTTAAACATTAAATAAACCCAATAGGATTGTTCTGTCTCCAATAAGGATTAATTATATCTTACTTGGGATCAAGTACAGGTATAGGACCCGTTATCCAGAATGCTTGGGGCCAATTGTATTCTGGATAAGGGGTCCCATGATTCGGATCTTTCTGGATAACGGGTTTCTGGATAACGGATCCCATACCTGTACAAGGTACTGTTTTATTATTATAGAAAAAAAGGAAATCATTTTTAAAAATTAGAATTATTTGCTTATAATAGCGTCTATGGGAGATGTCCTTTCCATAATTTGGAACTTTCTGGATAATGGGTTTCCGGATATGGGATCCTGTACCTGTACAGCTTTCCACCAATATAATCATGTTAACCAATAATAAAATAGAAACACTAGCGATGGGCAAAATAATTCGGCAAGCATGGATCTGTGGCGAATTTCCGCGTTTCACCATTGGCTGATTTTTTTTGTGAAACAGGCAACAAAATGTGCTAAGGGAAAATTAGGCGTGTCAAAAATTTGCACGTCAAATAAAATTACGTGCACGAGAATTTTTTTTTTTTTTTTTTGCTGTGCGACAATTTCGCCGTTTCGCAAATCTTTTGCAAGATTCAAGAATTTTTCGGCAAAGCAAAAAGGGATAGATTAAGAGACAAAAAGGGACATCACTGATTAAAAAAACAGCAAAAAAAAACAAACTTCTCTTTCTGGGAGTAACAAACCTCAACTTGGCATATTTATTATTCTGCTTAAAATGAATTAGCCCCAAAAAACGGCATAAAAAGCTGTGTAAAATAAATGAAGATCGCCGAAGCCTGGCAAATTTTCTCAATGTTTTTTACACAGCATTATAAATATGCCCAATAGTATGGGAGTATCTATAGTATCTATAGTATGCTCTAGTGTTAGGATTGCACCAAATCTATAAGCTCATATTTATCACCTGCTCAGGATCGGAGGAAAATTTTGACACCCAGGAGTCAATATTAAAGTGTTACTGACACGTTTGCACAAAAAAACTATTGGAATTTGCTATTATTAACAGGGAAATAGGGTCGCAACCATCTTTCTATAAGAATTTGCTAGCAAGCATCCACTGCTGCTGTCATGATGAGAAGGGTGGGCAACAGAAGCGGTGCTGCTTCCTTTAGTTAAGCCAGGCTGGAGGGGGAGCAATAATTTCATAGACTATAGTACATATTTTAAAAATACAGGTATGGGATCCATTATCTGGAAACCCGTTATCCAGAAAGTTGCAAATTATGGAAAGGCCATCTCCCATAGACTCCATTTAAAGCAAATCATAATAATTTTATAAAATGATTCCCTTTTCTCTGTAATAATAAAACAGTACCTGTACTTGATCCCAACTAAGATATAATTACCCCTTATTGGGGGCAGAACAGCCCTATTGGGTTTATTTCATGGTTAAATGATTCCCTTTTCTCTGTAATAATAAAACAGTACCTTGTACTTGATCCCAACTAAGATATAATTACCCCTTATTGGGGGCAGAACAGCCCTATTGGGTTTATTTCATGGTTAAATGATTCCCTTTTCTCTGTAATAATAAAACAGTACCTGTACTTGATCCCAACTAAGATATAATTACCCCTTATTGGGGGCAGAACAGCCCTATTGGGTTTATTTAATGTTTAAATGATTCCCTTTTCTCTGTAATAATAAAACAGTACCTGTACTTGATCCCAACTAAGATATAATTACCCCTTATTGGGGGCAGAACAGCCCTATTGGGTTTATTTAATGGTTAAATGATTCCCTTTTCTCTGTAATAATAAAACAGTACCTGTACTTGATCCCAACTAAGATATACTTACCCCTTATTGGGGGCAGAACAGCCCTATTGGGTTTATTTTTTGGTTAAATGATTCCCTTTTCTCTGTAATAATAAAACAGTACCTGTACTTGATCCCAACTAAGATATAATTACCCCTTATTGGGGGCAGAACAGCCCTATTGGGTTTATTTAATGTTTAAATGATTCCCTTTTCTCTGTAATAATAAAACAGTACCTGTACTTGATCCCAACTAAGATATAATTACCCCTTATTGGGGGCAGAACAGCCCTATTGGGTTTATTTAATGGTTAAATGATTCCCTTTTCTCTGTAATAATAAAACAGTACCTGTACTTGATCCCAACTAAGATATAATTACCCCTTATTGGGGCAGAACAGCCCTATTGGGTTTATTTCATGGTTAAATGATTCCCTTTTCTCTGTAATAATAAAACAGTACCTTGTACTTGATCCCAACTAAGATATAATTAATTCTTATTGGAAGCAAAACAATCCCATTGAGTTTATTCAATATTTAAATGATTTTTAGCAGACTTAAGTTATGAAGATCCAAATTACAGAAAGATCCCAGGTCCCGAGCATTCAGGATAACAGGTCCCATACCTGTACTCTAGTCTGTTGTATGATTGTGCCTTCTCCAACCCTATGTGACTGACAATGAACTTCTAATAAATGATAGCATTCCATATTACCAGTAAAATGGAGTCCCCATAACTAGCAGGGAGAGGGTGATGGCATAACAAGTTACAAGTTCTCCTCCAGAAGAACAAAGAATATTGGAAAAATAGGGGTACCTAGTTATTAAGAAGGTCCTAAATACCCCAAAGCCCATGGCACAGAAAATAGTGTTAGTGACACCAGTGTTTTATGTAATTATTTACTAATAGGATCTTATCATTTTTTAATATGGGTGTTCCCAACTTTTAGACCTTGCTAATAAAGACCAGATGTTCCATAAGCTGTAATACTACTTGGAATTTAGTATTTTATGATCTTCAAGCATTGTGACCGATTATCTAGTTACATTATTTATACATATAATATTAAATAATAAGTAGAAGAGTATTTACCCTAGGCATACAATATGGCAACTTTTGTGTTGTTATTCACAAAGTAAACTATACCCTAATACTGTCTCTTGCTGTGCAGTTATTGGAAAGTAATCTGAGTCTCTATCCACAAATAGCTTTAGGGCTGTTGAGTATTTTCTAAATTATTTTCTTTTGGGTACCCAAGAAGCCAACATGTTCTTTGATGGTAGAAAGTCTGAAAAGATATGTTTCGCCGGTATCACCCTCCGCTGCAAGCAAAACAATAGGTTTATTTGAAATACATGCAGTGTGTACTTCGTAATACATCTTTTCTACATTTTATCCCACCCGTTGTTTTTTTGATGCCCAATTTGGCAGTTTCGAATTCCACATGTTGTTTTCATTTACGGCTGTCTGCGCTAATGATCTCCGAGCATTATTTACTCCCCCCATGTTTATATTACTTGGTTGGAAATTTTGGAAATGGCATCGATGGTAATATATATGACAAAGTCAAATAAACATATTAGCGGAGAATGCTTAAATGATCTGGATAACCCAAGAAGCATGCATAGCAGGTGGCAATATCCTGTTTTAAAATTACATTTCAGCAAGGAAGCATAATAAATCCTCCTTGTGTTATATATTTAGCTACTAGCAACTAACTCGCACATTATTTTATTTGACCTCATTACTGCTAATCATTATCACATTTTTAATAGCTGCCACAGTGAGTGAAACAGTTAATACAGTATTTCTTGCTGAAAGAGAGTCTGTCAGGTTATTGATGACAAATTAGAATTAATAAAGAAGATCTGTGTTGAATTTGAGGGACTGGAATAACCACAAGCATACAGATGATTGCAAAAGCCTCTGGGGTAGTGTGTGAAGAATAATGTTTTCGCTGTACGTGCATTGTCTTGAAAGGGATGCTTAAACTGCCACATTTCAGCTCTTGCCTAGAAGACTTCCTGAAATAGGAGCTTTATTCTGTTGGCCCTCGTCACATGTAATTTATCCCATGGAGACTCGGTTCCTGTTCTGTACACCTTAGCTCTCCGCTGTTATAATAGTGTGTTTCCAGGGTTGTACGATTTTATTTACCTCAGTAAGGACCTGTAAAAAAAAAAAAAAATCCACATACACAGAAGCTTGCATAAGTTTCCAGGTTGTAGAATATATTTATTCAGGTTATTGTTATTTGTATTTATATACCACCGACGTATTCAGCGGCAGTTAACAGAGATTATATATCGTTGACTTAAGTCCCTGTCCCAGTGGAACTTACAATCTAAGGTCCCTATCATACCATGTGATAGCCAGGTTTATCAGAGGCCATTTAACCTTGCTGTATAAGTTTAGAGTGTGGGAAGAAGCCCAGACTGACATGGGGAAACATACAGACTTGATGTACAGTAGATGGTGCCCTATCTAGATTTTAATTCCCAGGCTGTGCTAACAGAAGACCTATTGCAGTATTAAATTTACTACCACATTCTTCATTAGGTTTCCATTAAAACAAATTCAATGGCCTGACGCATTTCGTGCCTGAGCACTACCTCTGCTGCAGTCTGTAGGAAGCCCATAGACTGCTGGTACCAACCTTTTAGGGGTAATAGAAGAGCCCTGGCAACCCTGGTTTTTGCCAATGCGCTTTTGGGGCCCTGTACTTTCTGCTGTGGGAAAGACAGGGATTCTAAACATTGCCAAAGGGACCTCCATATAGATTGTAAGCTCTACGGGGCAGGGACCTCCTTCCTCTTGTGTCCTCGACTCTTAACTTATTGCTGCTGTATTTATCTGTATTTATTATTATACTTTGTATTTATCTATTATCTTATTAACACCCTGTTTGTATTAATGCATTCTACTGTACAGCGCTGCGTACATAAGTAGCGCTTTATAAATAAAGATATACATACATACATACATACATACATACATACATACAAAAACGTAGTACAAAAGGGGTCAGGCAGAGGCAAGGTCAGAGTCAGGCAAATGGTCAAAGGCAGGCAGTGGAGATTCAGTGTCAAAAACCAGGCAGAGAACCAAAAACCAGTAGAGCAAATGAAACAAGGCTTTAGATACAATCTAGAACAATCTTGGGTCTGAGCTTTGGTGTTGCTGCTTGGATGGGAATGTTTATTTTTAAAGGAAAACTATACGCCCAGAATGAATACTTAACCAACAGGTATTTATATTATGTTACGTGATTTATTAAAGAATCTTGCCAAACTGGAATAAATATATCAGTAAATATTCCCCTTTTTAAACCCTTTTCCTTGAACCACCATTTAGTGATGGGCTGTGTGCTCCCTCAGAGATCAGCTGACAGGAAATAATGCAGCTCTAACTGTAACAGGAAGAAGTGCTGAAGTACAAAACAGAACTTTGTCTATTATTGGCTGATGGGACCTAGCATGTATGTGTGCACTGTGAATCCTATGATCCCAGGGGGCGGCCCTTAGTACCTAAAATGGCAATTTTCTATTTAGGATTACCCAGTGGCACATACTACTATAAAAGTATATTTTTATGAAAATTGTTTATTTATTTAGATGGTTTATTTATAATTTTATAGAGACCTACATTGGTTGGGGGAATAATTTCCCTTTAAGTTATTCCTAAAACTACAATCATGTTCTTTATTAGGATTCCATTAAAACAAATTCAGCAGCCTGACGCATTTTGTGCCTGAGCACTACCTTAAAGGCCTGTGTTGCTGCCTGGATGGAAATCTTCATTGAAGTGTCTACTGCAGCTACAAACTCTCCCAGGTCAGTCTACCAGACCCATGAGCAGAGTATTATGCCAGTACTGACGTCACCTTACTGAGGGTCTTAATATGATCATCTAGCTCGGGGATGGATGCATTTCATTTAGACACTGATTTGCAAGGTTTTTGGTTTAATTGGTTTAATGTGTGATGTCATTAGTTGATGGACTATTTAAACCGTGTAATTTTTGCTTAGTATATGCCTATGATTAAGTACCCATGCACACGAAACGCGTCAGGCATTGTGTTTTTAACAGGAAATGAATAAAAGTTGATGTTTTAAATACCTTGGCTGTTCCGTGTGCTGACAAAGCTGTTTTTCGTGTTTGGACTGATTTGCAACGAAACAACAACCATTAGTGCTGTTGTACCTCAACCAACTGAGTTGTTTAGTGTGCCTCCCCATATTTTTTAGATAGTGTTTGGCTGTGTAACATAATTTTATATACACAGGGCAATTAATTATGGCTGAAATAAAAGCTAGAACCCCCACCCTATAAGGCAGCAATGCTATGCTAAAGAAAACATCAATTTACAAGACACAGAGTATTGTATGCTCATTTTATAAGGTTTCAGTGCCAGCATGCAGTTTATTTAGAAAACAATGGTTATCACTTGCTCTCCAGTCCTGCTATTGATCAGGGATGTCAAGTGTCCCTATTCTCAGCAGTGGGGAGGAACAATTCTCAGCATCCCCTATCAAGGTAATAATGAGAGCTTAAGTTCCCGACACAAGAGCTGATCACCCCTTCTATAAATCTCCGGACTCGTGATTTCACAAGACTAGTTTCCCAAAATAAATACACAAATTTAGCCCATTTAATAAAGTAGTTGTTTTTTTGTTTTTTTAACAAGATGATAATAAGATAGGACCCTGCGGGATTTCTGTAGCTTTGTGTACAGCCAAACATTTCCTATGGGGCAGCATCTCATGAACAGGCACCTGTCGAGAAATGAATAAATATACTGCTATTATTGCCATCGACAAAAGGACTTCATGTTATGCTTCTTGGAGGAGAAATCAATCCATGTGAGTGTTAGACACAAAAAGAACAAATATTTTGAAGTATAAAAAAACACAGTGTTTAAGGTCATGCCTGCAGTTGTGTTCATGGGCCTTTCGTTATTGGATCTCATTACCTCGTTATCCTAGGTTCTCTCTAGAAACCAAATATAATCTTGTCAAAGTCTGAGCTGTAAAAATATTTTTTTAAAGTAAAACACGCAGTATATTTAGGGTCACTAACAGAGGCACAGGTATTAGGTACAAAAAATACAATGCTTTGCACATGTTATAGCACCATGCAAAAGTGGTTGCAAGTATGAGGGATGATGTACTATGACTAAGGGGAGATAAAGTGTGCCCCTTAGTGTTCATTCAAAAACCACTTATTTCAGGTTTGGCTTCATTCTGCAACTAATGCTGGATTGAACAGAAGCAAGGCCATCCTTTCCCATAGGGCAGACAGTAAAAACAGGACTTGTTCTTGCCCTGGGCCCACCAGAGCTTCCTAACTTGCCCAGATGTAAGTGTAAGTGCTTACATGCCACCAACCACCCAACCATCATTAATACAATGCACCCTTTTAGCCTTCTCTAATTGCAGGTGCAAGCATTGACACAAGAGATCCCTGGAATTATCATCATCCTGGACCTGTTGTATATTCCATGGTTCCCTAAGTGCAGAGATCCCCAACCTTTTTCATTTGTGAACCACACTCAGATGTAAAAAGTGTTAATGAGCCGCACACGCATGAAATAAGTTCTTTGGGGGTGCCAAATAAGGGCTGTGATTGGCTATTTGGTAGCCCCATGTGGACTGCTGGCCTGCAGGAGGCTCTGCTTGGAGTAAAACTGTGTCTTTGTGCTTCCAAAACTTGTCTCCAAGCCAGAAATGTAAAAATGGCACCTACTTTGAGGCCACTGGGAGCAACATCAAAGAGGGTGGTGAGAAAAATGATACTTACAAGCCCATGATTGGGGATCGCTGCCTTAGCGGGTCAATAGCCACAACTTGTAGGGGTGCTATTCCAATTCAAAATTACATTACACTTAGTTGCGATTTACAAACATGAATGGTAAATGACTTCTGTATTATTGGTGGATCCAAATTAGCATCTGCATTTACAATGGAACTAAAGGGGAAGGAACTACTTAATGGGGAAAGAAAATGGTAATTTGTGTTCAAACAGTGCTGTATTCATAAATTAGGCTACTTTTTTTGCAATTAAGGGACTTGTAAGTATACAACTATGGCCCACCTTCATGATGTATAGAGCAACATGCGAGGCACTTTTGCTCCCATAATGGTGTATAGTTGGTGCATAGCGGCATCTACATAGGTTGTGCATATCTAATAATGATGAGGAAAAAACATCTGCATTGTATAATGGTCTCTTTTTTGCAACCAACACTGGGTCTAAGTTAGCAAATGGGGCTCTTAAGGCCATGATTTTAAAAATCTTATGATATACTGACCTAAAATATAAGATACAACTGTTCAAAAACAAAAAGAAGAATTGTGATAAACATTTCCAGGACTTACATTAATCTAGGTCAAGTTTCATCAGTTCCGTGCTTTGACCAGTCGCTGTGCAATTCCCTAGAGCCCAGGCAGCTTCCAGCGTAGTTTTAGAAAGCCAGCATTGGGTCAGACCTATATATAAAAAAAAATGAAAATCACAGGGACAAGGTGTCATAATCTTGAGTCTCTGCTATTCCTGTATTTATTTCTATTTTGGCACTGAAAGGGCTAATCCGTTTTTGGCTCCAGGGGTCAGCTATACACATGCTTTCAATGTATAACAGGCCCATCTGGGTTTCTATATAAACTTGCTTTCCCCGTGAATTAAATGTGCACCTACTTACACAAACATATGCCAGCAATTACCTTGAGAGCTTCCAAGTCACTAGCTGAGACATTTTCATGTCTCACACCAAATAACTTAACATTTTGCTGTAAAATAAACCAGCGCCGGCAATATATTTTATAAGATAGGGATGTGTTTTTATTTAAGGAAACAGCATAGACAACTCTATGGAATATGTATCCTTGTCATTATAGTTTTATTCATCCTGCATTGAATCCAAGGCAAGAGAAATGGCCAGATGCATTAAAAGTACTTTCCTTTGTTGCATTAAGTGCAATTGACATTTACTTATAGGGTTAGTTCATCTTTTGTGAATTTCCCCCCTTACTGTTAGTAAAGACCATGTCCCATAGACTCCATTATAATAAAATAATTATTTCCTTTTTCTCTGTAATAATAAAACAGTACCTTCTACTTGGTCCCAATTAAGATATAATTACCCCTTATTGGGGGCAGAACAGCCCTATTGGGTTTATTTAATGGTTAAATGATTCCCTTTTCTCTGTAATAATAAAACAGTACCTGTACTTGATCCCAACTAAGATATAATTACCCCTTATTGGGGGCAGAACAGCCCTATTGGGTTTATTTCATGGTTAAATGATTCCCTTTTCTCTGTAATAATAAAACAGTACCTGTACTTGATCCCAACTAAGATATACTTACCCCTTATTGGGGGCAGAACAGCCCTATTGGGTTTATTTAATGGTTAAATGATTCCCTTTTCTCTGTAATAATAAAATAGTACCTGTACTTGATCCCAACTAAGATATAATGAATCCTTATTGGGGGCAGAACAGCCCTATTGGGTTTATTTAATGGTTAAATGATTCCCTTTTCTCTGTAATAATAAAACAGTACCTGTACTTGATCCCAACTAAGATATAATTACCCCTTATTGGGGGCAGAACAGCCCTATTGGGTTTATTTCATGGTTAAATGATTCCCTTTTCTCTGTAATAATAAAACAGTACCTGTACTTGATCCCAACTAAGATATACTTACCCCTTATTGGGGGCAGAACAGCCCTATTGGGTTTATTTAATGGTTAAATGATTCCCTTTTCTCTGTAATAATAAAACAGTACCTGTACTTGATCCCAACTAAGATATAATGAATCCTTATTGGGGGCAGAACAGCCCTATTGGGTTTATTTAATGGTTAAATGATTCCCTTTTCTCTGTAATAATAAAACAGTACCTGTACTTGATCCCAACTAAGATATAATTACCCCTTATTGGGGGCAGAACAGCCCTATTGGGTTTATTTAATGGTTAAATGATTCCCTTTTCTCTGTAATAATAAAACAGTACCTGTACTTGATCCCAACTAAGATATAATTACCCCTTATTGGGGCAGAACAGCCCTATTGGGTTTATTTAATGGTTAAATGATTTCCCTTTTCTCTGTAATAATAAAACAGTACCTGTACTTGATCCCAACTAAGATATAATTACCCCTTATTGGGGCAGAACAGCCCTATTGGGTTTATTTCATGGTTAAATGATTCCCTTTTCTCTGTAATAATAAAACAGTACCTGTACTTGATCCCAACTAAGATATAATTACCCCTTATTAGATGCAAAATAATCCTATCGGGTTTAATTAACCTTTTATTGATTTTTTAGTAGACGTAAGGTATGAAGATCCAAATTACGGATAGACCCCTTATCTGGAAGACCCTTGGTCCCGAGCATTCTGGATAATGGTTCCTAAACTTGTATTACCAAAATAATTATTTGTTGCCATTTTCTTTTATTTCTTTATTTATTTTTATCAGATGGGCCTTCAGAGGCATCCAATCCTCCAGTACTTGAATGCTGATGTTGTTCCTTTCTGAAAGAGACAGGGCAAGGTAAGCTTCAAACTGCTATTGCATCCCATCCTTGTTTATTACAATAAATATTTTGTGAATGAGTTAGGACGTAATGGAACATCAGAAATAGAGGAACCTCACTCATCTTTATTTCTGCCTGCCCCTAGGCTAATGATCAGGTCATAATGGGGACCTTTGGAGACCAGTTGGGAGAGGACTGCTTCAACATGCGGATGCAGTCCTTTCCCTGAGGGGGGTTCAAACCTGCCCGATCAATACGTGGACCAATTATAATCAGATAAGGATCAGGCAAGACCTCTAGAAGGCAGATGAGCTGCCAACTCTGTCTGAAGGCATGTCAAGTAGGCATATTTTATCGGCCCTTGTATCACCAGCTTTCAGTGAGATCTTTGTTTTAACCAAATCAAATCTAATCCTTTAATGTCATGTGACTTAAGGTGCTGGATATATTATATTCGTGAATGTGGTTTAGGATTTTAAGGGCTGTTTAATAGATTCAGGAGGTTATAGCTTGAAAGCCTATGAAGTCCTAAGCAGTGGTCTACCCTTAATATGTATAGGGGTATAGCTCTTTATTTGATATGCAATACTTTTCCATTAATAAAAGACAACCATTTTACTTCTCTAAAATACTAATTGTAGGATATACACAAGTTCTCTGTGCTTTTCCAGCCACGTTGTATGTTCTCTGCTGTCGCTGCAGAGAAATTCCCACCACTTCTGTAGTGGAAGAGATTTCTTCAAAAAGATTTCATGTTAAATCCATGGGAGAAATTGATTTAGTTGAGCAGTGGACTCACTGTGTGCCAGTACTCCCAGTGGCCAACGGGCAGTTTTGGTGTCTGAGATTTTATTGTACATTACCCCCTAAGAGAAGGCACAACAGTTTTATTAGCCATTAACTTGTTATCCCAATGCTGGTTGTGAATATTACTATGCAAATGGAAATCCATGGGATGATAAATGTGCTGCATTTCTAACCAGCAAACTATGACTGTGAAGTATGGTTTGAGGTATTTAGTGTCTTCATTCTACATCTCTCTTGTAAATAATGCATAAAGTATGTAGATGCTGTCACAATTTGATTAAACTATTAGCAGCGCGGGTTTCATAGTTAAGAATGTGTTCAGCATGTTCCTCCTAATAACTCATTCCTAAATGCAAAAGGCCATTATGAAATATCCCTTATTCAAGTGAATATTGTGATGTGACATAATGATTTTGCTTAAAACCAAGTTAAATGATGAGTAAAATTAAACAATATTGCATGAATTGTGTTTGACTAATTTTGTGTCACATTATATTAGCTAACCTTTCAAAATGTGTATTAGTGATAAATAGTGTAAGTCTGTCAGTACTTGATTCAATTGTTCAAGTCCCCCCAAGTCATTAGCTTTTAAAAGATTCATTTTATTTGCGGCTCGTGTAGCCGGTGGCGGTTTTTTCTAAGGATTTTTTGTGTGAGTTGTTGTTTAGAAGGATTTCCCAATGAGTTTTGCATGCTTTTCTTTGTCCTTTTTGTCATATAAATTTAATATAAAATAGCATCAATGGAAAAACAGTTTAATTAACATTTAATGCTCTAAAATATATTTATTTATTTATTTCCTATATATTGTTTTTTTGACATTTTTAATCAATTTTTCCAAATCGGTTGAGATCTATTTTTAGCGTATTTTTCGTAAAGCACTGACGCAGTATACAAAAGCATTAATATAAGCACTAATGTTAAAATTGTAAGATATAAAGATAATAAAGTCACATGAAAATAAAGGGCAAGAGAGCTTTTATACATTTTATCCGACCAATAATACACAAGTTTCAGTGACTAACTGCCTTTTCATATGTATCATCCTTTCTTCCTCTCTAGAACTTGTAGCCACCCATCAGATGTTTGATTTCACTGCTGAATCAGCAGCAAACCAATAAATACTAAAGTTGGCCATATATAGAGCAATAAAAGCCGCCTACTTGGCCCCTCCAGATGGAGTCACCAGCTTATTGTCCATATACAAGGCCCTTGGTCTGCCCAATCAATATCTGGATTAAAATTGTGCATTGTACAATCAACAATCAGGTTAGAAAATCCCGTTGGGCAAAGAACACATTGGCAAGTTGTTGTCGTCCTCTTTTGCAACATGGTTGCCAGCACTCATTATCTTCTGACCTTTTGGGTCCTTTTTGGCTCAGTATTTTCGTGGCCAAATTGACTAAAGGTCAGCTTAATTGGTGTCCCTGCCAAAAGAGCAGATCTTTTTAGGACCATAAATAGGGGTTGGCAGGAGAAGCTTGTCACTTGATCAAGATCAGGGGGTTTCCCTTGGGCACCCTTGCCATTTGGCTTGGCACTGGATCTTTTAGAGGCGGATTATAAAAAATTTAATTTTCTAAATTAGAAAAACTAGAAAATCTCACTTATGGACTGTAATGTACAGGAGCCCGTAGCTGCCAGGAGTAACCTCTAAGGTGAGACAGGAGAGCCCTGCCAACCCTGGTATTGACCGGCGCAACCTTGGGGGCCCCGGACTTTCTGCAGCAGGATTGACAGGGGTCCTACTCACGGCCACGGTTATATCCGGAAATGGCAGAAGCAAAGTCAAAGTCAGGCAAAGGCAGTGGTAAGCAGCGAAGAATCAGGCAAGGAGTCAAAACCAGGTAATCAAACAATAGCAGAGCTTATCAAGGAACTTAGATACTCAGAACCAGCTTGGGCAACTGAAACAAACCGAGTAGCGCTTTTAAAGTTTGAATTTGGCACCACTAGTGACTTTAGCGTGTCCGCTGACATCATGATGTGCCGCCCGCGGCACTGTGCATGCGCGGCGCGTCGGAATACGATTGTGCTCAGGAGTGTATCTAACTCCAGGAGCCCGGGGACCGGCGCGCATACAGGTAAGGGACGTGCGCCAGTCACCTGGGGCTCATTACAATCTCAAATGTGTACTTATTTATTAAAAAAAATTTGCACAAATATGTGAGCAAACAACTCAAACACAGTGATATAACATTCTACCCATCATTTTCAATCAGTCAACTTTCAGATAGATCTTAAACACTCAAATTGAAAAATACCTTGGATTTCTCCTTTCTCTATTCTTCTACTCTATTTTTAATTTACTGTATAATTTTTTTTTTTGTCTACAAAAATTGAACAATCGCTGCATGCCAAAAATTTCTCATCAAAAATTCTGAGAAATAATGCCCTTATTTTCCTGCCACAACACACTGACTGCTACTTAATTATCAAGGGGTAGGAAAATGTGATGCTTGTATTTATTTCTATTGACTGCTCTTAGCCAAAAATATATATTTTTTTTTTAGGTTTGAGGTAGAAAAGACAAAATGCCTAGATCGGTAACTAGGAAAAATTGCTAAAAAAAAAGAAATGTATATTCAAGATAATACGGTAAATGTTTTATAAATAGAATTTGGGAATTTTTTAAACACTGATAACATTTTTCCAGTATTCTAATAGGTGTTTATACAGAGGCTCACTGCTATAATATTTAGTACAGGACTGACCCTTAGAGGACATTCCTTAATGTTGCCGGACAGGCTTTATTCAATACAAGCTAAATTCCTAATTATTTATGTTTTCCTTTACACATGTTTTTTCAAACAGATCTATTTTTACATAATGCCTTGTGATGTGACATCCATTTGCACGGTGCAAAAGAAAAAAAAAAATATCCCGCCGCTGATCCAAGTTGTTACGAGGGTTTCCAAGATGGATGTAGAAAATGATTACTGTAAGAAACTGACGGTAATGTTCCTGAAATAATGTTTACATTTTGTTCTGAGAATTACTGGTTGACCTTTAAACAGAACTGTAGTAACCCCTATACAGAGACACGGAGTCTTTACTGATCATATGAAGGGATTTAAAAGGCTGTGAAATATAACGGTCCTTAAAACCATGTACAGAGTAATAAAACTGATGAAGTATGAAACAAACATCATGTTGCTCTCTATGCCTTTTTCCAAAATGTCTGCAATATGATTAGGATTTCACCGGCTTTGCAAGTGTGGCTTTTAGATACACTGCACTGACTGACTGGTTTTTATTTCCAAGATATCATAGCCCTTTTCTTTAATAATGTTCCAGGTTTATACTTAAAAGTTGTAGATATGAACCAAATGGATAAAACCCAAGATATGTTCTTATTTTGCCCTGTTTCATTTGTATGAGCATCGGAAAATCATTGGAAGTTTTTATTTTTCTTCAATTTTTCTGACTTTTTCCTTTGTTAGTCGTTTATTAGTTAAGAAATTAGGCAAACTATGAAAAATATTCATGACATTTTTTTTAAAAAAATTGAATTTGTCTATTATATTATTTCCTTTAGGAGGCTGACTATTGTATTTTAAAGCCTTTTTGGAATGTTCATATCCATTCATTTGGATAAAATTGGAATTTTGTTACTTTTGATGACGTTTCCAATTTTTCATTGACAAACTATATTCCTTTTCCTCCAATTTCAACGGAAACTCTTTTTTGAAAGCTTTACAAATAGTTTGTCTTTTAGCAAAAAACAATGAAGTGCATCAAGGTAGGAAATAGTCCTACTTATGTTCTAAAGATAATTCCAAATATGGAAATCTCACAGTGTTATCTACCCGACCTTTCTTGGGAATAGTGATGAGCGAATCTGTCCCATTTTGCTTCGCGAAAAATTCACAAATCTTTGAAAAGAATCGCAAAAGGACAAAAAAATCCACAATACGGCAAAAAAGTTGCATGGCAAAATTTTTTTTTGCCGTATCACAGATTTTTCGCCATTTTGCGAATCTTTTCAGAGATTTGTGAATTTTTAAGCAGGGAATATTGTTGGCCATTTCGCAAAATAATCCGAAAATGGTAAACCGCCGAAATTCGCCGCAAATCCATGCCTGCTGAATTATTTTGCCCATCACTACTTGGGAAGACTGTAGTTAACTAAGCATCAAGAAATGTGGATATTTTACGCAAAAAACCTGGATACTCTGATTCAATCTACCTGTATGTTCAGGGTTTCCTTGCATCTTGCACCTTATTTCCCAAAGTAGGCTGAAGGGGCTCATTGGCATCATCACAGGTTGTATTGGAACATCTATGGGCTCCACGACTTTTCTGAATAGGATCAATGTGCATTTAGTTTTGCATCCAAATTAACAATTTGCACCTCCGTTCATAAATAAGACTTCACAGGAACTAGTGGGGGTCATTTATAAAATTTGTTCAGCGCAGAATTATTCGCACAATGAACATATTTGCCCTGCCTGTGTTTATATTTATAAAGCTGGTCAAGACTGGTGCATTTAATGTGAATGTCCTTAAACCTTTATAAATATGGCATATTTGCAAATTGAGAATATTTATGCGTCCAAGTTATGCCACAACTAGTGACGGAAAAAATATTTGCTCAAGTAATTTTGCAAATTTGATTCGCAAAGAGGAAATTGGCGCTAAATACTCGCATAATAAACACGCACAGAAGGCCTGCTCATGCAAATCACAATTTAATTTGCGAAATTTTGTGCGCAATTCACATTTCACTGCGATTCGCAAAAAAGGAAAGAGGGGCACAGCAGTGCAAAATTTAAGTGGTTAGGGGAAAACATGTGCAAACAACCATTTTCAAAAAAAATATGTGCTGTGCGAATTTTATAATTAACCCCCCGTATCTCAGAAAACATTGTGGTCCACTTTCTTAGGGGTGTGCAAGAACACCCCTTAAAAAGCAGCAAATTCTTGAAACTTGTCTGTATAGTCAGTTGAATTAAAATGGACAGAATATATTCCAAATTAGGTGAAATGGGTCAGTAGACCTATAAAATGGTTTGCCCAAATCCATATGGGCAAACCATTATTATCATTATTGTTATTATTATTATAGATCTGATTCCTATAAAGTTTGGTGCTTTTTCATTGAAAACATAAAATTGAATCATGTTTGTCTACTTCAGAATCAGTTTTCACCAACTTTCATTGCTTTTCGTTTTGTGCCAGAGGACAGAGAAGTCGAGAGCTTTTGGACAGGTACAGAGTAATGAAACATTTAGAGAGCTACTTGTATCACACTGTGTAACATTTTACCTGCAGCAAACACCAAACTCAAATACTGTATTTAGCAAACCTTTTTACAACATACCATGCTAGAGAGGGCACAACTCTGTTATCCAGTGGATCTAAATGAAATATGCATTCATCCCCAACTCTCACACTGATTGGTTTAGTGAAATGGATATAAAATATCATGATTGGCTGCATGCAAAAAGTTCCATTGTCATTAGTATGAACATATTTGATGGTCAGTGGTAAAGAACACATCCAAAATACATTCAGTTCTGCTGCTCTTGTAGATATGGGATCTATTATCTGGAATGCTTGGGACCTAGGTTTTCAGTATAAGGCATATTTCCGTAATTTGGATCTTTATACCTAAAATCATTAAAACATTTAATAAACCCAATAGGCTTTTTTTGCCACCAATATGGATTTATGCAGCTTAGTTACCATCAAGTACAAGGTACTATCAACAAGGTATGGGTATGGGATCCAATTTTTGGAATAATAAAACAGTACCTGTACTTGATCCCAACTAAGATATAATTACCCCTTATTGGGGGCAGAACAGCCCTATTGGGTTTATTTCATGGTTAAATGATTCCCTTTTCTCTGTAATAATAAAACAGTACCTGTACTTGATCCCAACTAAGATATAATTACCCCTTATTGGGGGCAGAACAGTCCTATTGGGTTTATTTAATGGTTAAATGATTCCCTTTTCTCTGTAATAATAAAACAGTACCTGTACTTGATCCCAACTAAGATATAATTTCCCCTTATTGGGGGCAGAACAGCCCTATTGGGTTTATTTAATGGTTAAATAATTCCCTTTTCTCTGTAATAATAAAACAGTACCTGTACTTGATCCCAACTAAGATATAATTAATCCTTATTGGAGGCAAACCAATCCTATTGGGTTATTTCATTTAAATTATGTTTGAAGGATAAGGAAAGTCATTTTGGCATTTTACTGCCAATAGATTAGCCACATTAGTGCCACCTAGAACACTATATTTATTCTGCAGAAAGCTTTACCATACCTGAGTAAAGAGCCCTAGAAGCTTTCTCTGTTTGTTTAAGATTGCAGCTGTCATTTTAGCTTGGTCTTCATAGCTTCCTGCTGCAGCTCTAGCCTTTATAGCTCAGATTACACATTCATAATGGAGGGGGGAGTGAGTTTTATTAATTCTTATGGGGGCGGGGGAGCCGGACAGGGGAGAGATGAGAGAACTTCGCAGACTCTGGCCCCTGCAATGAAGGATGAATAAATCCTGTGTTTCTTTTGATAGAGGACTCAGTGCAGCATTACTGTAAGTGCTTATGGCTGTATTTACATAGACCTTTCTGATAAAGCTTACTTAGTTTTTACCTTTACTTCTCTGCAGACACTGATAGTTTTAGCTCTATATGTTGTGGCAGGCGATATGGCACCTCCAACTCATAGGTTTAAATGCAAATAAGTTTTTTTGTTTTAAAGATTATTGTTACATGTATACAATACATGTGCTCATGTCCTTTATGATTTCTTTATGGAGAAATAAATGGAAGTTAAACTCTCCATTTTAATAAGGTCTATGTTCCCTTTAAAACAATAAAACAGTCTAAGTGTAGCGTAGGTTTATATTTCTCCGGGTTATAATTCTCAGCTTCTGTGCTGTGTCTATTTCTATTCTGCTTGCACATAAGCTAGCATTCACAAAGCTCTCCTGTGCACTGCCGTATAGTGAAGTTATTAAACAAAGAATATTTATTGGTTAAGCTTACCAACAAACTATGGATTCTTATATAGTTCTCCAAGGGCACACAAGACTATAAAATATAAGATTCAATGTAGCTGCAGCATCTTATTACAGACAAGATCACAGATCAATCATAGGAGGCGGTATGTCACCGGGATGATATATCCAAATTCACAGCTTAAGCAGATCCGTCCGTAATTCAGCGTCTTACTTGAAGTCCCTGCCTATACTGTTTTTTTCCATATAACATTGTAATATTTCCATTTGTTTATGAAATATCTTCAGCAAAGGGCGCAAAACTTACGTTTTTTTGGTCTCTACTTTGTAAAGATTACAATCAAATAGGACATATTTTAGACTCTTCCTCTTAGAAACGGAGCTCTATAAATCCCAGCAATCTGTATTTTTTAGTTTTTTTTTTTACTCAGCATGCCAAACCCCAGAGTCCAATATATGTAGAAACTTGAAAAACTGGCAGATATTGGATTCTGGCTTAATAAAAGCATGGCGCTCAGAAGTCGGAGAAATGTTTCATTAAAAAGTAATTGCTTGCTTAGAACAAACATGCAGTCTCACATTTTATCATCATGACAATTTGGCCTCCGAAAGCGGAACTGCTTCATTTATGTCTATCAAATATGGGTCATTGTCATTATCAGAGTAACCAATTGGCTACTCCCACTCATTTTAACAAATGTGCAAATAAAAAAAAAAAGTGTTTGTCACATGATATATGCCTGTCCATAGATAAACCATATAACTTTTAAAAGGTGTATGCAATAGAGATGAAAGTCATTGATTTATTTGCACAAACATCCACTTTAGGTATAACAAGTGTTTACATTTCACCCCATATTGGGATCCTGTTTATTGTGATGCAGTCTCAGCCATGTATATCAATGGTTTTGCAATGTATAAAAAACATTTTTGAGTTTTCTTAAAAATGGTTACCAAATCCTTCAAAATCATTGGTTTTAGCATAATTTTCAGTAAGAACCTATTTAAAATAGCCGTTATTTCACAAATTATACCTTTACAAAGTCTGCCTCAAAAATTCACTTCTTTTGGCTGGGCGAAATTTTTTCAAGCGAATATTTGCCAATTTACTAACTAATTTTTGGAGAGAGAAATGTCTCCAGGTTCTAGGGAGCTGCCATTGGAAAGATAGAGCAGCCATTTTTACATTTCATTATCTACATCATTTCCTACATATGTCATGTCTAGGGATGCACCAAATCCAGGATTCGGTTCGGGATTCTGCCTTTTTCGTCAGAATTTGGATTTGCCAAATTCATGCTCCTGGCCGAACCGAATCCTAAAAATCAATGACTTTTTGTCACATAATTTTTTTTTGCTGCACGCGCTAACATTAAACCCTTTTGGAGTATTCAGTTCAGTATTTAGCCAAATCCTTTACAAAGGATTCAGGGGTTTGGCCGAATCCAAAAAAGTGGATTAAGTGCATCCCTAGTCATTTTGACATGGTGAAAATTCAAAAAAGTAAATGTTCTACTTTCCTACTACACTTGTATAGGAAAAATCACTGATGAATTTACGACAGGAGGGAAGATACAAACAACACACAGATAGTGACCAAAGAAACTGCCCAAATCTAAGGCCCAGTACTCCATGCAGCGAGGTAGCTTTGGAACCAAGTAACCATTGTATTAGATAGATGTAGAACAAAAGAACTTTGGTCATGAATCAAAGACCCAGCAAGACCCAAAACTAGATATCTCATAATTTGTGAATATGGAGTCAAAAAAAGTTCAATCCATACCAAAGATCCAAGTTCCAAAGAACCCTGTGCTGTTTGTTATTGATATATTTCTCTCAAATATTACCTGACACCTGAATAACCCATTCCAGGTTTTAATTTGAAATCGAAGACACTAAGGGGCCAATTCATTAAAGTCCGAATTACGAGTACGATTTGCGACGATTCGCATTAAATACGAAAATTTCTGATGTGCGTTAATTTTGCCAAAAGCTGCGTTGTACTTGTACGAAAATATTGTGGTATGATCCGTAAGTTACGAAATTTTCGTATCCGAACGATCGTAAACAGTGCAAAAACTTTTCTGACTTTGAACCTTCAGTGCATGATTTTGGAAGCCTCCCATAGGGCTCAATGGCACTCTGTAGCTCCAACCCGGCCCAAGGAAAGTCTCCCATAGGGCTCAATGGCACTCTGCAGCTCCAACCCGGCCCAAGGAAAGTCTCCCATAGGGCTCAATGGCACTCTGCAGCTCCAACCTGGCCCAAGGAAAGTCTCCCATAGGGCTCAATGGCACTCTGCAGCTCCAACCCGGCCCAAGGAAAGTCTCCCATAGGGCTCAATGGCACTCTGCAGCTCCAACCTGGCCCAAGGAAAGTCTCCCATAGGGCTCAATGGCACTCTGCAGCTCCAACCCGGCCCAAGGAAAGTCACCCATAGGGCTCAATGGCACTCTGGAGCTCCAACCTGGCCCAAGGAAAGTCACAATACCGAAGCTTGAATGAATCCGAAACTTTCGTACTCTTTGTGACAAATACGATTTTGTTGCACAAATTGTCACACAGTTCTAAAAGTTAGAAAAATTAAAAAAAATTCTATTCGTAACCAATCGTACATTGATAAATGGGCCCCTAATACTCAAACTTACTTTTGGCATATTAACATTATGCAGAACATCGGCAACTCCAACCAGATCCACTGCTCTGAAAGAGACATCATCCAATGGATTTACAATAGAGCACTATGCACTCTGTTCTTAACCTGTGGCTAAACCCCTGCCATTTGTAGAGGCACATAGAGCCTGTGCACTCTGTAACTGTTCTTGTACAACCCCACTAATGAACTCGGCGAAAGAAGCCGTGTTTCAGATGACATTTCTAAAAACTTTGTCATTCTCATTAATCTTGTTTCATCTAGTTGAACGCATACATTTGTTTGGTGCTTTAATCTGACCTGCTATTTTGTTCGCCTATAATGACGCCTTTCGGTTTCTGCATAAGAAGTTAACTGATTAGTACAGAGAGAAGGATACGGACAAACCATGTACATATGCTTTATAACAGTACCTTCAGCAGGCTAATTAGACAAGGTCTAAGCAAAATAAACAAGTGCTGTATTAATTGCCTGTCTCCCCAGCATTATTTCAGAGATTGATGAGGCTTATCAACAGACATAACCTTTATGAAAATGTCCCATACTGAACCTCCGGTTTTACCACCAATTATTTAGAAACCAATATTAAATGAATGCCCATCTTGGTTTAAACTCTCACATGTACTAATATTGTAGTATTTATAATTTGTTCTCATGTTTGGAATCAGTGGGTAGAGATATCTTTTTGGAGTACATTGAATTAGGAGCCCCTGGAGCATAGAGAATATTTGGTACCCCAAAGATTGGCATATACAAAAATAACTCAACTCGGAACTGTGTTATAGCCCAAGTAGGATCACAGGTTTTTTAAATTCACTTTCATTTACTTAGTTTCATTCATTTTGGCATACCTTTGCTAGCTGAATTATAAAATCTAACAATGTTCCAGTGCTTATCGGCTGATCCCTTTGCCTGTGCTGGACTCATGGCTAACAGAGGGTCTAGAACACGTTTCTCTTGCTCACTGAGGAATTGTAAAAGAACTAATCTCACTAGCATGCTAGCCCTTCTAACTGCCCTTAAGAGGAACCTACCAATAACACTGGGAAAGATTTAGCCAGGGTTAAGCATTTTTTTGCAATGACATTTTTTTAGTGGTCACAGCTTGCTTGGTCTGCAAAATATGGACACTGCTGTGCCACTGTCTGGATTCTGGCTCTGGGAGCACTCTATCTATTAGAGCCAAGAACAAATAGCTGCACCTCTCTCTAGTTGCAAAAATCCAAAAAGTAGGAAAAAAAGCTTCAGCAGATTTACTGCAAAACATTTATTGTGGGTAGTGGTAACACTACCCACAATAAATGTTTTGCAGTAAATCTGCTGAAGCTTTTTTTCCTACTTTTTGGATTTTTGCAGTTGTATTTGGTTGCAGCACAGAGCAACAACTAGGAGCTAAAGTTTTTTTGTAAGTATTTTATACAAATTTCACCAATAATTTTCTATTTTTGAACCTCTCTCTAGTTTTCTTTATCTAATGCATCCATCTATGGCTCACTCTCAGCACCTGAAAGTCAAACAACTACTGTTATCTCATAAAGTTCATAGTGCATATGTGTTTAGTGGATGTAGTTCTTCAGTACCTTTTTCTGCCAAGAGTGTATGCCCCTAGTTGGTTGATCTTGTCGCAAATCTTTTAGTCTTTTTGCTGCCAGTTTTAGACCTAATAAAGCTATTTACTAATTTATTGCTATGGGCTGCAGGGCTGGTCCAAATTAAGACTTACAGTATGTTTCTATAAAAACCCATTAGCCTTTAACCACCCTCAGCTGACGATGGGCAGGTTTAATTTTTCTGTTGGATCTGGGACCACATCAGCTCATTGATGCGGCCCCCGAACCGACGGCACCTATATCCACCATTCTAATTTGATTTTTTGTCCCCAGGGCAAACCGAATGAATTAGCCCCATAATGCCCACCTGTAGGTGACCTGGCCAATCGAGCGGTTCTTAACATGTATGGTCACCTTTAATGATGGGCGAAATGTTTCGCCAGGCATGGATTTGTGGCGAATTTCTGCGAAACGGATGAAAAAATTTGCCGCGAAAAAATTCGCTGCGCGTCCAAAAATTGTCTCCCACGTCAAAAGAATAGTCGCAGGTGTCAAAATAATAGCCGCGGGCATCAAAATAATAGCCGCGTAACAAAAGTAGCCGCGGGTGACAAAATAATAGCCGCGGGCATCAAAATAATAGCTGCGTGAAAAAAAAAATAGCCGCGGGCGACAATTTTTTTGCTGTTTTGTGAATTTTTTGCAGATTCGCTAATCTTTTGAAAGATTTAAGAATTTTTTGGCGAAGCGAAACGGGACAGATTCGCTCATCACTGGTCACCTTTAGGCATGCAGGCTAAAGCTGCCCATACAGGCACTGATAAAACACGTTTAGTATGAATTTTGGACCATATGAGGGCTCTGAATTATCGCACAGATAATCGTACCATGGCGATCAGTTGTTTAGTCGATTGGACAGGTTAGAAAATTTTGATTGGATAACGATAAAATCTGATTGGCCTCTGCCAACTATTTCATGTTCAGAACTTCCACACTCAGCTATAAAAAGTGTTGGTGGGAATCATTTAACCATGAAATAAACCCAATAGGGCTGTTCTGCCCCCAATAAGGGGTAATTATATCTTAGTTGGGATCAAGTACAGGTACTGTTTTATTATTACAGAGAAAAGGGAATCATTTAACCATTAAATAAACCCAATAGGGCTGTTCTGCCTCCAATAAGGGGTAATTATATCTTAGTTGGGATCAAGTACAGGTACTGTTTTATTATTACAGAGAAAAGGGAATCATTTAACCATTAAATAAACCCAATAGGGCTGTTCTGCCCCCAATAAGGGGTAATTATATCTTAGTTGGGATCAAGTACAGGTACTGTTTTATTATTACAGAGAAAAGGGAATCATTTTTTATTAATTGAAATGGAGTCTGTGGGAGATGGCCTTTTACGTAATTCAGAACTTTCTGGATAACCGGATAACGAGCTTCCAGATAACGTGTCCCATACCTGTACAAGCTGATCCAATTTCCTTTTTGGAGTAAGGATGGATTTTTTTGGACAAAAGGTTGAATTTGATGGACATATGTCTTCCTATATCCAATAGGATAGGGGCTGGTTTGGCAAGGGATAGACCCAGGGCAGTTTAATTTAATAATTACAAAAAAATAAACCTAGCATCACAAATTAAAAACAATACAGTTAATTGGAAATCTGCATGATTATTCTGCCTTTCCAATTCCAGCCTAAAGTTGGATGTTTAATATTCCTTTTCTATGAGCAAAGATGTTTGTGATCTTTTCTTTTTCCTCCGAGCATTTAAAATTCATAGTTAAACTTAAGGCAGCTTAAACGTTGGCTTTCCTTGACTCCAACCGCATTAGAAAATACATTAGAGATTGAGAGGATGCAAGTCTTAGCCATGTTAGGTTACAACCCAGCTTCCCTTTGCAATGGAAGGCACTGCTAATGGGCAAGGGACAAGATTTATTATGGGAAAGATATCCCCGCTAACATTAGCCTTGTCATTCCATTAATAAAGATTGCTCATGAGCCATGTACTTGGCATCTATGTTGTTCTGAAAAGTTTAAACTCGCAGTGCAATCCTTTATGATGTGCTACATTGCCCCCTCTGGGTATTCCTCACTATTATCCCATTTGGATATATTCAAAACCGCTGCCTCTGGAGAGAGCATTAGGGATGACCCTTCACCCTGCAATATTCCTGGTTCAAATGGTATAATAACATGTAGTGCATATTTACAAGCATACTTATATTATAATAGAGTACCGCTGTGAACATTAGCGCATATTTTCTGCTCAATCAGGCTTTGATGTAGAGCTCGGCTCGTACCCTGGAGAAAATCCAGTCCCCAATAAGCTGCGCTTGTGAAACACCATTGAACCTAAACAGCTTACATAACGCAGACTGACTGCATGCAGATTAGCAAGAAAACATATACATTTGAAATGTCGGAAGTCCCAGAAGCAGAATAATGTCTGAGAGTCCGTTCCCTCGAGGAGCACTTACCTGCGAAAGGTAGAAGTCTAGTTAAGTGGATCAAAAGAAGGTCATTACATAAAATTAATAAGGCATTGTGACAGCAGGTGCATCTTTTTTTTTTTTTTGCTTCTTCCTCTTCTTCTCGAATCCCTCATTTCATTTTTCATTATGCGAGCGTCCATTTTGTAACAGCAAAACTTACACTAGTGGCATGGGCCGCAGCCTTAATGCATGATGAGATTCCATGGGAATATTTGTTCAAGCGCATACGATGAGTTTGAATATAAATAGCCTGTTAATTAACCAGCTGAGCACCAGAGACGCTTCCCAAAATGAAGAATATCAGTCTCGTGGCCCTCTGGTTGTTCTGAACTGCAACTCCCAGCAGCCTTAGCTAGCAATTATAGAAGACAGAAGTGTATGAACTGCTTACTGAATGGGAAAAATAAAAATGTTGTCATTTGTTGATATAGCTCCAACATATTTTGCAGCGCTTTACAGATGTAACACAACTGAATTAAAGCTTGACAAAACCCCCACACAGAGATCATACATTATTCTCATACATCATTAATTGGTCTCTGCCCCCAGTGGGGCTTGCAAGTCCCTATCAAGTTCCCTAGGGTCAGTTTCATTAGGAGCCAGTTAGCCTTATTAAGTTAATATTATTTAAAACTCTAACTGCCCTTTGTGGGACATTGAACAGTTCTCTGGATTTATCGAGAACCTTCGTCTGGGGCATCACTGAGCCCTGCACCCCTCACCAGGGTAATAATGTGCTAGTTAGGGGCAGTGGTGCATTTACTGTAGGTCCAATGCCACCCTAGGCACTGGACCTAAATACGGCCACCAGATTATAGAGGTAACATTACATACAGCGTGTGCGTGTCACTTCCTGTTGCATGTGATGTCATTTCCATACGAGTGACGTCACACACCCCACGCCACACAGCCTACCCTCCCCATCTCCGGTGCCGGATCTCTGTAGAAACTTTCCGGATGGGGCTGGGAAGTTTTATTATTTATTTTTTAAAAGGAAATCAATTATAACGCCACCCCCCCAAAAAGCTGCCGCCCTTGGCACAGGCCCTCAGGCTCCTATATATAAATGCGGCCCTGGTTAGGGGTCGGGATGGAGGACTTTTACTAAAGTGACATTCTAAAGTGCAGACCTGTGCCCACTGTACAAAGTTAAGGTGCAAATGTTCAAAAAAAACAATTTGCTCTTTCATCTACTTTGTCAATTACCCTTTATCTACCCTTTATTTTGGAATGGGGTAGGTGTAGGTTAAAGCATGTGGTAGAGAGCTCAATTAAAGGGAACGTAAACCTTCAAAGGTACTAACCAATCCCCTAACAGACCTTCAGTCCCACCCACCCCCCCACCTCTACTCTAAGGGCATATTTATTATGCTGTGTAAAACTAATTGCCGAAAAAACGGAGTTAAAAGCTGTGTAAAATAAATGGAAAGATCGCCGTCTGAACACCGGATATTACGCCGTATATTACGCCGTTATTTTCCATAAGTTCCGGTGGAAGAAAAAACGCGTAAAAAATTACGCTGATTTTACGCCGTTTTTACAAGGCGAAGCCTGGCGATGTGTGGCAAATTTTCTCGCCGTTTTTTACACAGCATAATAAATATGCCCCTAAGTTCTCCCCTCAGTTTGGAAACCACTGCTTTAGAAGTACAGTTAGGGGAAATGATAAATTATTTTAAAACTGTGAAAAATATAAAGCTGAACTTGAGGAGAGGTGGTTGTTCTGTCTCATATTGACTTTCATTTGACAATTTCAGAGAAGCTCATGTGATCAGTTCCTCATCAATTAGTGATCAGACTTGATAGAATTTGGCACTGCTGGAAGTTACCAGTCCCCAGATCAAAACCTCCAAGGGCCCAATCCTAGCCCTTAGGCAGATAAGCAGTGTTGCATGGATATATTGAATTGCACATCACTCACACCATTCCCTCTATATGTCCATGTTCTCCAGCAGCCACTGGATCTACTTTTTTCTTTTATTATGCTCCTACACTAAGTGGGATTCATAGCAGTAAACAGAGAAGCCGTGACCAAGTAGCAACTGGGGAATATTTGGGGTGAATGCATTTATTATATTTTACTACTGGAATATGATCAGGGTGACTGGTGCAACAGTTTTCTGTATTTGAAACCCTGTTAAAAAATGTAAATGGCGCTGATCTGACATAGCGCACTAACACACTATTGCTTTAAGATCCTTTTAGACAATAGTTTCACAATTTTCATGCTTTCATATATCAATACTTGATCAGGCAGTTGCTCATGTCAATCAATCAGATCTTTGATCCCATTTACCAACAGACTAATTGGTTATTGGTTGATGTAGGTGACTTCACGGGTGCAGTAAATAATCCCCCAAACCTTTTTTTTTTCTCTAGAAATTGGGAAGCTTAACACACATTGCCTGCAGACATTTGTCCTTTGTTGTTCAACAGCAGCAGAACAATTACTGTCCTAGGAAAACTATCAGTGCATTGCAGTCTCATCCTTTCACTTTTCTCACTTTTCAACAACATTTTAACCTTGTAAAGACTATCTATAAAAGCGGAACTCCACCCAAACACAACTTTTTAAAAAGTAAACATAATTTCAAGCAACTTTGCTATATACATCAATTAAAAATATGCAGCCTTTTCATGATATTTAATGTAATAATATGGTTTGGAGCAGTTCCCTAAGCCCCGCCCCCTGTTCCCCTGCTTATCTGGCTGGCTACTTTGAGACTCAAATGTGACAGTAGCCGACATCTATATATGTATATTAAAATGATTAAGGTGTGGATACAAATATAGATTAATAATAGTCAAAAAAGAAATGGCACATTTGTTAGTCAAGCTCACATACCATAGTTTGGCTGAGAGCTCATGTTCTGATCAGTGTTTCTTTGGGGTAAATATATGCTGTTTATATTCAATTGTATCGACGTCTCAGTAAAATAAACATTGAAGCATCTTTCTGCGTTTACCACCACACATAACACTTCAATACAATCAAATATCAACATTATTCCCTTCTCTTTTTCTTTTTCATGGTGAGACTCGAGGACCTGTTTTAGCTGCTTTTATTTATTTTTGCTGTTTTACCAGTTTTGTCCTTTTTTAAATATATATGTATATAAATATATCCCGATTCTACCACTTTGCTTTCAGAAGTCCTCTTTATGCCATGATCATAAATCAATGACAGCCAGCTGTAACAAAATCTAGGACAAATATAAGGTATTTCCTACAACCTTGAGCTAATTGAGCAGGCTCTTCCCGCTCACTGGGCAAAGGAGTTGAAAATATGTGTATCCAATGTCCTCTGCCTATAGCGTCAGTGAACCCTTATTATGCTAAGAGATCAAGACATGAAAAGAAAGATGGACTTGCTACAGCATCTTGCCAATAATGTGCACGCAAACCAGAAACATTGATATGTTATATTACTATGATATACCTGATAGAGTGACTTTTTTCATTTGCAAAGAAATGCAGATTTCTATTTATGTAAAAAAACATAATTATTCCATATAATATTATTATATTATTCCATTATATATCCCAACCCAGCCCTCTTCTTTTGCTAGGAATCACGCATGTAATAGTGTGTAATGCACTTAAGTACATTTTAGATGAAGAAACTACAGTTTCCATTATAAGTAGTGAAGGTCGAAATGTCACGCCAAAATGCCAATGTTTCGCCAATGTTTCGCCAAAAATTGTCATTGTCAAAAGAATAGTTGCGGCGTCAAAATAAATAGTCACGCGCCAAAAGAATAGTTGCAGGCATCAAAGAATAGTCGCGGCGTCAAAATAAATAGTCACGCGCCAAAAGAATAGTTGCAGGCATCAAAGAATAGTCGCGGCGTCAAAATAAATAGTCACGCGCCAAAAGAATAGTTGCAGGCACCCAGAATAGTCGCGGCATCAAAATAAATAGTCACGCGCCAAAAGAATAATCGTGCGTCAAAAGAATAGTTGCGGGCATCAAATAATAGTCGCGGCGTCAAAATAAATTAGTCGCGCATCAAAAAATTAGTCGCGGGCGTCAAAAGAATAGTTGCGGGCACCCAGAATAGTTGCGGCATCAAAATAAATAGTCACGCGCCAAAAGAATAATCACGCGTCAAAAGAATAGTTGCGGGCGTCAAATAATAGTCGCGGCGTCAAAATAAATTAGTCGCGCATCAAAAAATTAGTCGCGGGCGTCAAAAGAATAGTTGCGGGTGACAAATTTTTTTTGCGCGCAACTTTTCCGCCGTTTCGCAAATTTTTTGCCGCTTTGCGAATCTTTTTAATGATTCGCGATTTTTTTCGTCAAAACGGGACAGATTCAGAGGCCACTAATACTGGAAATCTCAGAGGGCTAATGAAAAATGAGTTACTGACTTTACTTTTGAAGTAATCGGACAGTACTTTGTGGACATTGGCAATGGAATGGAATCCAGTTTCAGAGGCAGATTACTAGCATAAACAATAGGGCCATAACTAGGGGTAGACAAAAGAGGCTACAACTTTGGGGATAGGGGGGCACTGGGACCTAAGGTGTGTTTTATTCTGCCTCTAACTCTGGTCCTGTTCTTTGTTCTTAGCTGCTGATTGGAAAGTGAGGAACAGCAAGTGGGTGTAGCCAGGACTGGTGGGAGTAGAGTTGCCTTGGAGTGGGGGGTAGGGAGAGGCTAAGGTGAAAGTTTTGGGTTGGATGACTCCAGGGGCTTGCCTCGGGCTGCCCAGTTAGTTGGCCCGGCTCTGATCACCAATCCGTTTCACTTCTACTTCTATTGAGACCAAACACTGTAATAAAAATGGAAGTGAATTATCATTGACCCTATGTCCTTACCAGTGCACCTAGCTGGGCCAACAAAGTTGACAGATCTTGTTATTAATATTATTCTTCATTTTTCTTTTTCCACACCATATTTGCAAAACCATTTCCAAAATATTTTTCCCATTTTGTGCCTAAACCTACTTACTGAAAGTAAAACTCATTTCCCAATGTTGTTTATTTATCACAATAGCCTTGGATACTATGCTTGTTCAAGAACTCTTCCAAGCCCCTCTTATAGGCACTAACAGAATGTTGCTAAATACTTACATGGGTTTTCAATACTTTTATTAAATATGCACAATGGGAAAATTACTTGCGCAGAGAAAAATCTGTGTGCATATTTTGTCCGTTAATGACATTTTAATTATCTCCCCCCCACTGTTGGATTGGAGGAATCCATACCATTGTCTTATTATTGCAGTTGCTGATTTTATGTATGCCTTAATTTGTTCAGGGCATGTGATGTATATACAAATTCACAAAATTGATCAAATAATAATGTAAAAATGTTCAGTATATGAAAGTGAACTTTATACATACTGTACATCTGAGACTTAAGTTAATTGGAAAATGATATAGTAGGAAAGGCTAATAATTGTATAACATGGTGGGCTTGAAGACCTATAGTCTTAGTGTTAAGACAGAATAATATTTTGGTTGTGAAATATGTTAAGACAAGGAGTCCAATGGAATATCGATGGTGCTCTGATGCCACAGGAGACAACCCCTTGAGTAATATGGCCATTTTGCTATTCTCTTCTGGATAGGAAAACCTTTTAATTATACCCACTGCTGCTTTCTCTGTAAGTTTTTATTGTTGGGTTTGTTTTATTGGAATAATGAGGTTTTTACTGGAGTTCCATCTTATGATAATAAAGCTTATAGTTTATCTATGGCATCTGTGATATATACGCTGTCTGGATCTAAAGCAACTGTATTCTACAAGTTCATATTCCAGCTGCTCAACTGGGCCACAAAAACAATACATTAATAAGTACTTACCTGGAGTAAGCTCTTCTCTAAATATTTAAACATTTAATATGGTCGGCAACAATGCATTAGTTGAAATGATATCACCAATACATATTTAGCATTAAATAAAGGTCTGGGTGAAAAAGTCTGCAGACCCGGCACTTGAACTAAAAGAATTTGGTCCCACATTAAGAGACCAGAGAACTGCTGACCACGTAAACCAATTGGTATGGGTAAAATCTGCCTTAAACCATGTGTTGTAAATTATGCCACGTCCTTGTCTTAAATGAGGTCTTCTTAAATGCTCACCACGTTAAACTTGTGCTCTGGATGCTTCCACCCCATACCCGTTGCTTTAGGTCTACGAATATAGGTAAGTCCCCACTGGCCATCGTGACTTTGGACCACAAGCAGCAGGAGGAACCTGAGGCGATAACCTGGATTGTGTGACTGTAATGCAGGGGTCCCCAACCTTTCTTACTCGTGAGCCACAGTCAAATGTAAAAACACTTGGAGAGCAACACAAGCACCATAAAAGTTCATGGAGGAGCCAAATAAGGGCTGTGATTGGCTATTAGGCAGCCTCTATGCACACTATCAGCTTACAGGGGGCTTTATTTGGGAGTAAATCTTGTTTTTATTCAACCAAAACTTGCCCCCAAGTCAGGAATTCAAAAATAACTACCTGGTTTGGGGGCACTGAGAGCAAACATATTTCCCCCGAGCCACTGGTTGGGGATCACTGCTGTAATGCATCATTCTCGATGTGACTTACTATACTTATTCTGAGTTTTTTGAGAGATTGAGATTGAGAAACAATTTAATACACTATTGTATTATCTACTTCTTTTCTCTTATGTGCATCTGACACAATGACCAGGGTAGTGGTCCCCCCAGTTAGTTCATCGGTCCACTGAACCGCTTCTGGTATTTTCTAATTTGTGATCTGCTGCATAAGCTATTAAGTGGGAATGTGTATGAATGTTTATATGTATATTACTGGAGTATTATTTTTAAATGTAATTTCTACAGTTTATTTTACTTAGAAATATATTAAGAATGCAACGTTTCTCCCAGTATGATTTATGCAGTCTTATTCCACACTGTGGATTCCTATAATATATAGTCCAGTTGCTTGGTGGTTAACATTCAAGACGTTCTCACTGTTTATGTCAGAGACTGATTAGACAATTAAGCGTCCCCATATGGGAGAGGACAGGTGGGTGTTTACTTCAGAGATTGGCAGTGTGCCCCTTACGTGTGCTCCCAGCACTGGTTCTGGCTGTCGGAACACATCCCATGCAAACTGCTCAAGGCCATATTATAAGACCTTGTTCGTAGGTAGTATAGCTTTCTCTCCATGGCTTTCGTCAAGTTTATCTCTCTGATCAGTACCTAGTAGCATTCGGTTCTTTAGCCTGGCTAAAAGGGCACTCTGACCTCTTTAAAGTATCTCTGGGAGGTTATTAAGTCTGAGGCTAGAACTTGTAAAATAAATACATCTCTGCACTCTCTAAGACAATGCATTGTAAAGCAGGCACCAAGAACCAGGCATGAAAGCCAAGGCACACAAGGGGTTAGAAGAAATGTGTTTATTTAATTCATGCTCACACAGTAAATGAGTAGGTACACGCGCTGACCAGTTCTTGCTACTGGAACTGATAGTTTTCTCCTTACAAACATTTAATGAAGTCTTTATTAACTGCACATGTCTCTACACTAAATCACTTTATGCCATGCATTGCTGAGAAAACCACAGTCTTTGTTTATCCTGTTAATAACCGAGCCAACATTCATAGCCTGGCCTTGACTTCACACTGAAAAGCTTAATTGGTAATGCTGGCATTATACTCAAGCAATTGCACATATACTAACACGTTGGAAAACCCTAATTTGCGAGCATTTCTGCAAAAGGAACTGGAAAGCAGCGAATGTGAGATTTGCTGTTTAATGTTATTATTTAGGTATTTGCAAGAAAGTATAAGAAACATTATATTGGAATTTTTGCATGGCTTGTATTCATTAATAAGGCATCTGTATCTCTTTTTTTAGGGCGAAAAAGGAAAACTCTGTTCAAGTACATTAGAGGGGATTATAGGCAGATCGGAGATGTTCTTTTTTCCCATAAAAATGATCAGCGCACCAGAGGTCACCCCTTTAGACTGGAGGAACGGAACTTTCATTTGAAGCAGCGTAGGGGGTTCTTCACGGTGAGGGCAGTGAGGTTATAAAATATAATTTCTAACTTTCACAAATATAAATGTAATTTCCATAATGGACAGAGGAGGACTGGAGAGAACTTCAACAAGAAGTAGTATGCTGGCACATGCACTTCAAATGCAACTCTGGGCTTAAACAAATGGTCAAAGACAAATGTTAATGGAGAACAAAAAGTAAAATGAATTAGAGTTGCCCCCCCCCCATCATTCAGTGTCGCACTGGGATGCCAGGTGCCCACAAGAAAACCTTAGACCATAGGCCCACCCTCCACATATTTTTCCTCTTCTCCTTGCTCAGCTTCCCTATTCTCTTAGTGTCTCCTCTTTACCTACTCTAGCCTTCGCTCCATTCTCCTCTATGTTCTCTTACAGAAAATATGAATAAAAAATATATACACACATGGCAAAATAAAAGGGTAAGCAGGAGGGCCCATTGACATCTGGGCCCGCCAGGATTTTTGTGGTATCCTGGTAGGCCAATCCAACACTGCTATCACTAACCTGTTACCCCTGGCTGGCTTGCCTCTTCTTTAAAAAGTTAGTCAGCCCGTTAGAGTCAGGGTCCATTCCTTCAGAGTGCCCCAATGACAACTTCTTACCTGCTCCTTTGTATCTCCTGTGTCACCCTGTATGGGTGCATATGAAGTACAGAAATTCTTCATTAATATGCTGTACATGTGTCCAGTTGAGTTGGCACAGGAGATAGCTAGGTGCAGGGGCAATGGCGGCACCTGTGGCCAATCTGAGGCAAACCAGGCTGGGGTTACAGGTCAGCAATACTAGTCACAGGGGAAGAAGGAGTGTCTTCTTTTAGTACAGGCTTCCCTTGCACCTATAGCATAAAGCACTGTGCCTTGTGTTTGAATCACAATCTAATAACTCATAACCTGCTATGTTTGCTTTCAAACTGATGACCAGTAATTACTACCAACTCATTGGCAGCTAAGGGTCCAGGCCCAGACTGACAATCTTGGTTCTGGCAAATGCTGAAAGATGCCATAGACAGTCACTATTTATTGGGCTGCTCTGGAGCTGTTTGAGTCTCTGTCTATTTGGAATACCAAGGCCTAGTTTGAATCCCAGTCCAGACCTGTACAGGTCCCTAGACCTGATGCAAAGTTCATAAATGTCAGAAATGTAAAGTTATAATTTACATGAAAACATACAATTATTATGTTCTCTTTTTCACTCTACTGAAATACAGGTACTGTGTATTAGCTAGAATTTTATCTAGGGCTATGGAAAGTGTAACATTGGAAGATCGATGCTCAATAGTAGCAACCATGGCCCAGTGGGTTGCTGTGGGTCCTTTTGCCAGTATGGCCATATGTAGTTTCTAACCATAATTTGGTGTACGTACCACATAAAACTTGCTGAGATGCCATAGATGTTGATGGAAATTGGCATATGGGAACCGTGAAACTAGCAGCAAATTTGGAACAGGTGGTAACTCCAGGATTTCCCTGTACCAGTAGGCGCAACAGCAGTGGCACAGAGCGTAACTATACGCAAGTGCAAGGATCACATGCAACTGACTGCAGGAACTTTGCAGGCCTGCAAATGTGGTGCCGTAAGTAAAAGACCCCTAATATCTTTCTTTTTTCTGTAAAACCTTGTATTACAGGCTGCAATAGTATTTGGGAATCTTAAAAAAATAATGATTTATATTCTTTGTGCAAAAATATGATTTTGTTGCAGAAAAAAACACAATTTTTTCACCATTTATTATGCAACAAAACTGTGACAAATCCAAAAGTAAAAAAATAAGCCATCTAAAAGCTGTTGAGATCATGTAGAAACACACTTGTTAAAGCCACACACCCGTTACTGTTATACTCACTGCACGCCTTCCGTGGGACTGGCAGGTCCTTAACCTCAATCGAACTGTTCTTGTAATGGAGCCGCACACACAACCATATGCAGTCGGGGAGCTTACCCTATTTATTGTGAGCACCTTGATCAACGTTTCGGGGGGGATACACCCTCCTTTCGTCAGGATCTTCCTCCCTTCCTGACAAAGCGAGGAGATCATGTAGAAGTCAGTGGCAGGTGTCTTGTTTAGAACTGAAAGATCTTTCTTTGCTTTGTGGTTTTACAGGTTTTGATGCTTTAATTTTTGTGACAATTCTGAAAAGTTACAATTTTCATCTTTTTTCGTTTGTGATTTTTTATTTCGGGCCTTTTAATAAATGACTAGATATTCGTGGTTTTAATGGAAATGAGTTTAGTCTTGGTTTCAAAAAACTCTAAAACCTGCCCCCAAATATCCACGTGTGGCTCTGCATTCCTTTAGCGCGGTGCACTTATCCGGAACAAGATAAAGAATGCTGCTAATAAACCAGACAGAATACGGTTAGTCGTGATGTCCTCATTGCTGTATTCTGCCTCCTTCTTGGAAGGGCCTGTTTATAATCAGTTTAATGCAAATGAAACCGTCCTGTCTTCATCGCCCAAGCCCTCTTTACAGTCTCTAATTAAAGCTTTTTGTATGAACACAAAGTAAGGAATAAATAAAAGTGGGCTCAGGAATAGACTCCACTGCGAAATGAGTCACTCGCCTGTATATTTGAACAATATTTAATCATTAGGCTAGCACAGTGCTTGCACATTTGGAAAGAAAACAAGGTTTATACCTCATGTTTATTTAACACTTTTGACTTTGCTCGTTTCTGAATGTGTGAAATGAGTCTCATAACATGCCGGAACAGTAAATCTTACCTTTCAGAAAATTAACGGGCCTTAAATAGTTACATTCAGAATTACAGAATCTATCATGTAAAGGGATGCTTTGCGGGATAACTTGTGGGATTACATTTTGTAAATTATTTCACTGATACATGGTTGTAGGCTTGGCTGCCAAGAAATGTAAATCATATCGATAATAAAATACTAAATAGACTAGATTCTTAAAAGGTGGTCCGGAGACCACCTACAACTTTAGACATTTATTTAGCTGGTCGCCAAAGCCCTTTAGAATTTAGCAAAAGGCCTGCTTAATCTGCTCTTTGTAAGTGTATGCTGTCAGAGGAGATATATCAGGCTCTCATATTTAAAATGTATTTAATACACACGAGCCATGTATAGCTTGTTAAACATGTATTTCCTTATAAACGATGCTTGGTGATGTCATTCATTATAATCGATGCATAGTGATGTAATATGGCTCACTGAAACTTGTATACAGGTATAGGACCCGTTGTCCAGAATGCTCGGGACCAAGGGTATGCCGGATAAGGGGTCTATCAGTAATTTGGATCTCCATACCTTAAGTCCACTAAAAAAATCAATAAAACATTAATTAAACCTAATGGGATTGTTTTGCATCCAATTAGGATTATTTCTATCTTAGTTGGGATCAATTACAAGGTACTGTTTTGTTATTACAAAATTCTTAATTATTTGATTAAAATGGAGTCTATAGGAGACAGGCTTTCCGTAATTCGGAGCTTTCTGGATAATGGGTTTCCAGATAAGGGATCCCATATCTGTATTGTAAAAAAATGTACCCCCTGTTGTATTAGAATTAATTTCAGAGTTCTGTGACCTGTATATGGTTATGGAACTCCCCAGGGGGTACATAATTCTATGCTTTGCATAGGTGGTACATTAGCCCCTAAATATTATCATTGGGTCTTTTTTAACTTTAGAAATAGGAAGGTAAATGTCAGACGGCAAAGATGAAAATGGTGCCATGTTTGTTACCCACAATGTAGCTTTTTTCTCATAATTCCAGCATAATAGCAATCTCACGGTGGCATTGTGCCTGACGCAATTGTGGGTACCGTATATACTCGAGTATAAGCCGATCCGAATATAAGCCGAGGTAACGGATGTCAGCCAGTTAAGGTACATCTTGAAATCCTTCAAATCCATATACTCGAGTATAAGCCGAGGGTGACTTTTTCAGCACATTTTTGGGGCTTATACTCGAGTATATACGGTAATGCATCAAAAGCCACAAAATTGTGCTTGCACTTCGAATCTAATCAGACGCAGTTGTATGAAAATCACCAGTGTTTGGATTTCGTCACTTCCAGCTGTTACCGTCAAAATGACGTCTATGCAATGAGTCTATTGATACAGGCCACTGGGGATCCCTGGAGTTACTGATACCTCCAAATCAGGTGGTAGCTCCAGGCCTCCCTAATGACCTGCTCTACATACAAATCACAACAGGGTCCAGATCATGTAGAAGTCAGGGGCAGATGTCCCATTTACAACTGAAAAATCTTTCTTTGATTCTTGGTTTTAGAGGTTTCTGGGGTTTTTTTCTATGCTGTCATTTGTGCGACAATACAACAAAGTTGTTGTTTTCATGTGACATCATCATGGATCTTTTGATTCATGAATGACTTTCATGGTTCTGGTTTAAAAAAACTGTAAAACCACAAAAATTCGAATTTTAATAAATGCCACCCCCCCAAGTCTATTAAGTGTGCTTACCACAGATCTGAGGACACTGGCTAGATACGTTGTCTGGTTCAAAAGAAAGAAACCTACATTGATTGTAAGCTCTACGGGGCAGGGACCTCCATGCTCCTGTGTCTTTGACTCTTATCTTATTGAAACTGTATCTTTTATTTATTTGTATTTATTGTAATACTTTATTTTTATCTATTATTATGTTACTAACCCCCTGTTTGTATCAATGTATTCTACTTTACAGCGGTGCGTACATAAGTAGTGCTTTATAAATAAAGATATACATACATACATACAAACCTGTTTTAACATTTTACCTCAAAGGTTTACCCTAAAAAGCTTGTGTACCGTACATCTGCAAAGTGCAAAGAATAAGTGCAAATTTGAAAGAGTTTCTCTGCAATGTAAATGCAGTGCTGCTTGTTTTCAACACTGCAATCAGATGGGACAGCAGGTAGGTAGCATCCCCCTAGCTTAACCACCATTTAGGTGCACAATTTAGGGTGCAATAGAGTAACACTGTTTTTGGCTTGCACTATGTAGGTGGCCCATGTATGGGACCTATCTATCTGTCTATCTACCTATCTATCATCAATCTATCTATCATCAATCTATCTATCATCTATCTATCATCTATCTATCATCTATCTATCATCTATCTATCTATCATCTATCTATCATCTATCTATCATCTATCTATCTATCATCTATCTATCTATCATCTATCTATCTAAACATAAAAATATATATACATATACAGGTATAAGACCTATTTTCCCGAATGCTTGGGACCTGGATTTTTCCAAATAAGGGGTCTTTCCATAAGTTGTATCTTCATACCTTCTATAAAAAATAATTGAAACATTAATTTAACCCAATAGGCTTGTTTTGCCTCTAATGAGAATTAATTATATCTTAGTTGGGATCAAGTACAGGTACTGTTTTATTATTACAGAGAAAAGGGAATCATTTAACCATTAAATAAACCCAATAGGGCTGTTCTGCCCCCAATAAGGATTAATTATTTCTTAGTTGGGATCAAGTACAAGGTACTGTTTTATTATTACAGAGAAAAGGGAATCATTTAACCATGAAATAAACCCAATAGGACTGTTCTGCCCCCAATAAGGGGTAATTATATCTTAGTTGGGATCAAGTACAGGTACTGTTTTATTATTACAGAGAAAAGGGAATCATTTAACCATTAAATAAACCCAATAGGGCTGTTCTGCCCCCAATAAGGAGTAATTATATCTTAGTTGGGATCAAGTACAGGTACTGTTTTATTATTACAGAGAAAAGGGAATAATTTAACCATTAAATAAACCCAATAGGGCTGTTCTGCCCCCAATAAGGGGTAATTATATCTTAGTTGGGATCAAGTACAGGTACTGTTTTATTATTACAGAGAAAAGGGAATAATTTAACCATTAAATAAACCCAATAGGGCTGTTCTGCCCCCAATAAGGAGTAATTATATCTTAGTTGGGATCAAGTACAGGTACTGTTTTATTATTACAGAGAAAAGGGAATCATTTAACCATTAAATAAACCCAATAGGGCTGTTCTGCCCCCAATAAGGGGTAATTATATCTTAGTTGGGATCAAGTACAGGTACTGTTTTATTATTACAGAGAAAAGGGAATCATTTAACCATTAAATAAACCCAATAGGGCTGTTCTGCCCCCAATAAGGGGTAATTATATCTTAGTTGGGATCAAGTACAGGTACTGTTTTATTATTATGGAGAAAAAGGAAATCATTTTGAAAAACATGTATTATTTGATTACAATGGAGTCTATGGGAGATGGCCTCCTGTAATTCGGAGCTTTCTGTATAACATGTTTCCGGAAAACGGATCCCATACATGTGTGTGTGTACATATATATGGATACTGTATATACAGTATATATATATACATATATAGATAGATAGATACTGGTTTTGAGCCTTTTATTTATTAACGTGCCGCTAAGAAATAGAAGATTATTATAAAAATTGAGGGAAAAAGCAACTTTACACTTGTGAGATATGATATTTTACAGCGTTCACATTACAAACTGAAATGTGCCCGGAATGAAGCTCTGCTGGTATGCAAGCTGTGAATCTTTCCATTTGCAAAGAATTGTAATGGAAAATGGAATATTTCACACAAATCTTGGCAATATGTTGCTTTATTAACCCTTTGGCATTTGAAGTTAGGAATTTCTTGACACTAAGTGCTGGTGAAAATGTATTGGCAGTCTGAATTAGCACTTGAAGATGGACAGGCTGACTTCAGGAGTCTCGGAGTTCAGCGTTCTGTGCCGCGCGCCACTCTGCCGGAGAGATGAGAGGCAAGCCACGCTATTTATTTTACCGTCCTCATTTCTACTGAGCCAATAACAATCTTGGTGACAAATATTTAATTAAGAAATAACTAAGGGCTGAAATTGTTCCAATTATAAAATAGTGTTATAATGTTTGAACATTTACATTTGACGAGTGTCTTAACCTTAAAGTGTTTGATTTCCAGGTTTTTTTTTTTTTTCCTCTTTTGAAGCACATAGTGGAAAATATTGGACCTTTTCCACAATGTTCATGTTGTCAATAATATTTACGTTCCAGGACGCACGCTAATCAAGCAAAACCGGAGCTGTTTGGAGCATCCAGAAGATAGCGTTGGATATTGTTACAATCATTTCGGCAGAGGCACGGTGGGTAGATATATTATCATTAGCAGATAAATGCAATTCACAGTGGATCAGCCCTATTTCAAAGACAGGCACATTCCGGCTGAAATTTACTTCACACGTGAAGGTGTAATTTCAATGTCGAAGTCAGCAAATTCGGATGAATTGTGCTGTCTGATTTGCATATAATTGCAGTAAGGAGAGAAGAGAAGGCATATCTATAAATAGTGGAGAAGTGGCCAAGGATCGGGCTGCTGTAAGGAGATAAATGCTAAGGCCCTAAACCCTAATTGGGAGATATACAGTCAAGCAAGACTTTTTATAAGAAAGCAATAGAACAAACAAAGTGTAGGTCGCCTACTGTAAAAGGTCTAAATGGCGAGGCAGCCAATGGTGGCACTGTACAGCGGGTCCTACTTAGGAGAGTTAAGAAAGGTCCACAGGAGGAACAGGGGAAGCCCGAAGCAGGGACAGGAGACGGACAGAACACCCTGGGGATCAATTATAAAGTTTCGCACTGAACATATTTTATTCACATATAGTTGTTCTTACATGTTTTCCCCTAAAAGGAAACATTTTGCCGTGCTTTGCCCATCTTTTCCTTTTTTGGGAATCGCTGTGAAATACACATTGTACATATTAATTCGCAAATGGCTCGTAAGTGAGGTTTGTTGTGCACAAATATAGTGCCAATTTTCGCTTTGCAAATATAAATTTGCACTTTTAGAGATCCGTTTAGCAAATGTTTTGTACACTACTAAAGTTGTGGCAAAATTCAAATGCAGTGTGTGCGCATTTTATGCAGTGTTTAAAAACGTGTAAGGACAATAGTACTGCACATAAAAATGCGACTCTTACGTTTGCACATTAAATACCCCAATCTTGTTCAGCTTTATAAATATAAACATAGGCAGGGCAAATATGTTCACTGTGCAAATCATTTTGCACTGGGCAAACTTCATAAATGAGACCGCCCCCGTTGTGTGATCACCAAATAAAAAGTAAAGTTGGTTTCATGATTGAGTCTTCCAGGGTTGTCAAGATACCCTTGACCATGGAAATGCATATATGTACAGTATGTAACTTATGTTCAACCATATAAGAGCATCCTAATACATTCTGTTAGTATAAGGAATATTCAAGCCTTGATGTACTATATAATCACCCAATTGAACCCGCTAGATATCAAAAGTAGTTATTTCAAACATAGTTAAGAGTTTAATGTGTTTCTCCAGGGAAATCATACCTACCAGTGCCAACTATGTCTTCTTCATGATATCTAACATATTGAAATTGCCATTCAGTTGTTGCTTGTCAATAATGCATTGGAGATGACAACAAGTTGCCAGCTATACCCTGGTACAAAAAATAGTTGATAGGGGTATCCAAGGTATATTCAAGATACACTTCCTGGCTTCCTTGTCCTCCAGCATATATATATAAAAAATGTAGTCAGTACTTTAAAATTGTAAGTGGGGTGAATGATCAGTTGGACACTTTTACCCAAATGCAAAAGTGGCTCTAATGGGTCAAAAAGTAACTCCTAAACTCTTAAATATACTCCAAACATTATCTAATAAAATAACTGGTCCAAACAATGTGCATTAGAAAATCCATGTTCAATGAGGTAATACTAATTGTTACATTTGTAAGTATTTTACTGGAAACAGTTAATCATTTGCAAACAATATTCTGTTCTTCAGAATTACCCAAGGAGTTAGCTGTCAGGAGCCAATGTTCTGAGTAGCTACTACCAAACGAACTGAGGCTTAAACAACAAATAATGTAATGAAAAACTACACAGACCTCAGCAGAAGTTTAAAAGGACTGGCAGAAAACAAAGTCAGGTTCCAGGACACAAAGTCTAGCCAGATGGCAAGCGAGCAGAGTCCAGGAACAAGCACAAAGTCAGGGCAGTCAGCAATCAGAAATCTAGATAATAAGCCAAGGGTCAAACCCAGGGAGTCAGAATAAGGAAACTAGGGTAGAGAAGAAATCGACTTTGATTTAAGGTGGTCATACACAGGCATTTAAACTGTCGATTCAGGTCTTGCAGACAAATTCCTCAGCTTTTCAGCCCATGTACGGGCACCCCCGACGGCCAGATATAAATCAGGCAGGTTTGATTTTTCCATTGGATCAGGGACCACATTGACTCATCTATGTGGACCTTGCTCTGATGGGTCCTATTCCTTAGGTGGCCATATCAGTGGAAAGATCCGCTCTTTTGACAAGGTTGCCAAAGGTCTGATAGTGTATGGCCACCTTTATAGGGTAGGAACTCAGGAATTGGGAAGGGTTGATCAAAGCAAAAGGCTAATGAACACAAACAGTAATCTATTTGCTCTAATATTAGATATGTACAGGTTTTTTTTCCCTGTATATTTTTAGAAGAAGAACGAGAGTTATGCCAGGTATTATGGCAGTAATGCAGACATGTAGGTTTAGCCCAGGTTTTAGAACATGATAATTGTTATTATTATTCCTTAGAGTAGACTGATTAATCTGTTTTAGAGTCCTAGTATACAAATGTGTGACAGTTTTACTTTATAGTTAAAGGGAAACAAGTCTTAACTGCTTATGCTCTGAGGCAAATAAATTGTTTTGCTGCAAATGGCAACGAGCTCATGAATATGATTCACCTTAATCATATTAATTAGCTTATTAGTGTGTGTTATTATTTCCAGAAATAACAAAAGAATGTCAGTGGAACCCCACGCTGTAGGTGAGCCTGCCATGAAGATCGTTCCGCAAAAAAAATAATGTTTCTTTTGATTAGCCTCTTCATTGCTAGGGAATCATGTCGGAGCAGCAGGGACATTTTCTTTGTACCTCAGCATTATAGTAAATATTTAGCATATTTATCTGGTTTAAAAGATACATTTTGTTCTTCCAGGTTTGGGAAGCATTTGAGAAAGTGCTTTGTATCTTCTTTCTTTCATTCTGATGAACTGTTTCCATTTTTGGGTTTTCTAAAGTGTGAATTTTGCTACATTTCTATCTGTTTAATTTTCACATTTTAACCTTGAAATTTAAAAAATGTTATATAGTTTATTGAAAATATTCAAACAATAAAGCAAAAATAGAATACCTCAATTTCATAGTTTTTGCCTCATTTTTTTTTTGCCAAATAATATCTTTATTAATCAACAAAGAAAAAGAAGACATATTTACATTGTGCATTGGTATTTGTTGGGTGTTAGCACTTATTAAGGTCTAGTCCATGGGCACTCCTGTTGTCGCTGGGGGCTAAAGGCTCCCATACACGGGCCGACTATAGCTGCCGATATCGGTCCCTCGGCAGCTAATCGGCCCGTGTATGGGCAGAACAGAGTGGCCTGGTCGACCGATATCTGGGCTGAAATTGCCCAGATATCGATCGGCCAGGTTAGAAAATCCAGTCGGATCGAGGACCGCATCGTCTCGTTGATGCGGTCCCCGAACCGACTGCCCCATAACCTTAAATGTAATCCGATCGTTTTGCCCCAGGGCCAAACGATCGGATTATTTTTTTTTTAAGTCTCTTGCTACCCGATATCGCCCACCCATAGGTGGGGATATCGGGTGAAGATCCGCTCGCTTGGCGACATCGCCAAGCGAGCGGATCTTATAGTGTATGGGGACCTTTAGGAATTGTTACTGGGGGGCTATTGCCATCGGTGGGGGATCTCCTGGGGGAAAGTGAACTGGGGTGCCAAGGCAGTCTGTCCAGTGGCGCCAAATTTGCATGAAGGTAAGCATTATCCTCTCTTATCCAGAATGGTCTTTTCTAGAGCTGCGGTATCGTCCATGGCCTTTTTCCATTCTTGGGTTTTTGGGGGTGTCTGGTCTTTCCAGTGCAGAGTGAGTATTCTCCTGGCATGAAATATCACTTTCAGAATAAACAGTTTTGTGTGATTGTCCAGGTTATCATTCAAGTCTACTGCCAATAAACAATTTCTATCGGTACCTGTCCCCCAGCCTGGGATGGCAATTGTGAGCCACCTTGTTATTTCATTCCAGTATTGTTTTATGCTCGGGCAACTCCATATAGTGTGAACGAGTGTGGCAACCTCTAAACCACATCTCAGGCCGAAGTAAGTACTTTCATAGCATACAATCTTTGTACAGTGTTTGCCTCATTTATAATAGGTCGCAAAGCTTAAAAACAAATTGAAGAACTTGAATTGACTAAATAGTTAAAATTCTGCCTAGGATAGGTACTAGTGATGAGCAATTTTTTTCTTCAGGCATGGCTTGCAGCGAAAATCCGCCACAAAAAAATATGTCAAGCATCAAAATAGGTGCGGTCGCGGCAAATTTGGTGCTGTCACGTAAAAATTTGTTGCATGTCAAAAAAATTTGTGGTTGTGGCAAAACGGGCACGGTCGAGGCAAGATGGACATGGTTGCGTCAAAATAGGTGCCAAGTGCGTTTCACTAATTTCCTTCGTTTCACAAAACGGGCACGGTCGAGGCAAGATGGACACCATTGCATCAAAATAGGTGCCAAGTGCGTTTCACTAATTTCCTTCGTTTCACAAAACGGGCACGGTCGAGGCAAGATGGACACCGTTGCATCAAAATAGGTGCCAAGTGCGTTTCACTAATTTCCTTCGTTTCACAAAACGGGCACGGTCGAGGCAAGATGGACACCGTTGCATCAAAATAGGTGCCAAGTGCGTTTCACTAATTTCCTTCGTTTCACAAAACGGCCGCGGTCAAGGCAAGATGGAAACCGTTGCATCAAAATAGGCGCCAAGTGCGTTTCACTAATTTCCTTCGTTTCACAAGTTTTTCTGTCGTTTTGCGTATTTTTCGGTGAAGCGAAACGGGACAGATTCAATAATAGCTACTGTTGACTTCTACATGAGCTCGCAAGAGTTTTTCACATTTTTTTCACTTAATAAATATTGAAAATTGATGTTTTTAAATCTATAATTCAAATTCAATGTGAATCATGAAAAAAAAAAAAAACATGAAAGTTGATAAACCCCCAATAGTAGGACTGTAGGACCTCTATATCTCCTGTTATCCAAAGATTAAGAAAAATATTGCAGTTAATTTTTTCCAAAGTATGGCCTCATTGCTGCAACTTATATTATTTAATGTAATTAAAATGTTTAATATTAAATTGGAGAATTTTGTGAAACTTTAACGAAAGTCAATAACAATTGGATATTTAGTATGCTATTATGTGTTAATTTGTGAAAAAGAGAAATAGTGTGTGATAAATCTTTAATAGTGATGAGCGAATCTGTCCCGTTTCGCTTTGCTGAAAATTACACGATACTGAGAAAAAATCTGTGAAATGGCAAAAAATTAGCGAAACAAGAAAGCAAATAATTAATTGGCCCTATTTATTTTGCACTCTCTCTACAGTAGGAATCCCAAACTTAATTACATATACCTGTGTAAGACAACTGTCAAGTGAGAATCATCTCTTCTAGTGGTACTTTATCCACCTCAACAATATCTAAAATATTGATATTACTCTGCACCTTTATTGCTGATAATACCTGATACCCAAACTGTAGATGGGTAGATATAGTCAGTGATCCCCAACCAGTGGCTCAGGGGCAACATGTTGCTCCCCAACCCCTTGGGTGTTGCTCTCAGTGCCCCCAAACCAGGTAGTTATTTTTGAATTCCTGACTTGGGGGCAAGTTTTGGTTGAATAAAAACAAGATTTCCTACCAAATAAAGCCCCCTGTAAGCCGATAGTGTGCATAGAGGCTGCCTAATAGCCAATCACAGCCCTTATTCGGCTCCTCCATGAACTTTTATGGTGCTTGTGTTGCTCCCCAAGTCTTTTTACATTTGACTGTGGCTCACAAGTAAGGTAGGTTGGGGACCCCTGGTCTACATGTAGAAAAAAATGTTTAAGAGTTTTTATTGAGGGCCCTCTTGCATGCGTTGGTTATTGGTTCAAGCAACTATGGAAGGTTTATGTTCCCTTAACCTGTGTTATCACTTAAAGCTATGGATCTTTATCAATTTATAAAAAAAAAAATAAAGCCTATAAAATAAATCAGTTGTAGGAGTAAAAAAGCCTTAATGAAACAACTAAGAGGCCAATGGTCACCCCAGAAAGAAACTACCTATTTTTCTATTACATATAAAGTTGAAGACAAACACAAAGGACCATTTATCATACACAGGGAAGTTATTACTTTGTTATTCTGTTTCTTGTATTTGTATTTAAAAATCTTCCAGTCTAGTGGATTGTAATGAAATTACTGCAGAGAATAAACAACCGTTTTCAAAGATACAAAGTGAACAGGTAACTCCCACCGGTACAGGTGATTGTCTTCTCCTCGTTTCATGTATTTTCCCTATGTGTACATCATGTGTAATTTTTGTAGGATTTCCATCAAAGCTGCGAAAGTGTTTGTCCCACTTTATGTAAATGAAAAATCTTTAGCCAATTCCATCTGAGAAATAAATAGTCAGAGAAGCAGAAAACATTTATTTTGTGTGTACATTAATGGGCGCTTCCATTTTTCCTGGAGGCTAAAATGTACTTTGAAATTCATGTTTGATAAATTCCCCGGCTTTCTGAGTAATTTAGCTGTCTATAGGGCTGTTGATCCTTTGAGTGTATTGCTGAACCTCGGGGACTTGAGCATCCAAATCTGCATATCCAAGTTCAAATATATGCTCAGGATGATTGGTTTAAACTTAAGTTGTTGATCTTATTCCTGATAGATTTGTCAGAATAGCTCCCATTTCATTTCTAAAACCGGTGCCTAATCCCTAAATACCCTCTTTAAATATATTTTACAAGGTTCATTGATTGAGTTAGTAAATGTACATTTCAGAGATACTTTCGAAGAAGAGTTGGAAATGAACATTTCAGATTATATTTATCTTGGTAATCTATCTGTGTGGCTTAGCTTAAACATATCAACGTTTACTTATCTAGATTTTTTTTTTCCCCTGCATCATACGAATCTTGATAACCCACATATTTCATTTTTCTAAACTACATTAAAATGACAGTTCATAGCAATAATAATATATTTTCCTGTATGTGAAGGCATTACATTTTTTTTTATCTTTTTAAATCAGGAACATTGTTTGGACAGTGCAACTTATTATCTATAAGAAATAACACATGTAAAACATGCCCGGAAACATTGCATTATTGGGATGAAATGATTGGAGGTTGGGGATATTAAAGTGTTCTTTAAACAATTTGTTTAGTATGTATGTATATTTTTATTTATAAAGTGCAACTTATGTACGCAGCGCTGTACAGTAGAATACATTAATACAAACAGGGGGTTAATAAGGTAATAGATAAATACAAAGTATAACAATAAATACAAATAAATACAAGATACAGTTGCAATAAGTTAAGAGTCAAAGACACAAGAGGATGGAGGTCCCTGCCCCGTAGAGCTTACAGTCTATATGATTTAGTATGATTTAGTATATGGTTTAGTGGAGTACTGCAGGGGTCTGTCCTTTGCTCTGTAATTGGTTTATTAATGACCCTGAGACTGGCACGGTATGTATATATTCATTTATAAAATGCTACTTATGTACTCAGTGCTGTACAGTAGAACAATAGATTTATACAACAGGGGGTTATTAAAGTAATAGATAAATGCAAAGTATGATAATAAATAAAAATAAATACAAGGTACAGTTGTAACAAGTTAAGTATCAAAGAAACAAGAGGTTGGATGTCCCTGTCCCATAGAGCTTACAATCAAAATGGGAGGGTAACTTTACAGACACAAATAGGAGGATATTAGTGCTACAGGTTACAGTGGGTGACACTGCAATATAAGTACAGGTACAGGACCTGTTATGCAGAATGCTCGGGACCTGGGGTTTTCCGGATAAGGGATCTCTATAACTTAAGTCTGCTAAAAATCATTTAAATATTGAATAAACCCAATAGGGCTGTTCTGCCCCCAATAAGGGGTAATTATATCTTAGCTGGGATCAAGTACAGGTACTGTTTTATTATTACAGAGAAAAGGGAATCATTTAACCATTAAATAAACCCAATAGGGCTGTTCTGCCCCCAATAAGGGGTAATTATATCTTAGTTGGGATCAAGTACAGGTACTGTTTTATTATTACAGAGAAAAGGGAATCATTTAACCATTAAATAAACCCAATAGGGCTGTTCTGCCCCCAATAAGGGGTAATTATATCTTAGTTGGGATCAAGTACAGGTATTGTTTTATTATTACAGAGAAAAGGGAATCATTTAACCATTAAATAAACCCAATAGGGCTGTTCTGCCCCCAATAAGGGGTAATTATATCTTAGTTGGAATCAAGTACAGGTACTGTTTTATTATTACAGAGAAAAGGGAATCATTTAACCATTAAATAAACCCAATAGGGCTGTTCTGCCCCCAATAAGGGGTAATTATATCTTAGTTGGGATCAAGTACAGGTACTGTTTTATTATTACAGAGAAAAGGGAATCATTTAACCATGAAATAAACCCAATAGGGCTGTTCTGCCCCCAATAAGGGGTAATTATATCTTAGTTGGGATCAAGTACAAGGTAATGTTTTATTATTACAGAGAAAGGGGAATCATTTAACCATTAAATAAACCCAATAGGGCTGTTTTGCCCCCAATAAGGGGTAATTATATCTTAGTACTTAAGTACATATTGTAAAGGGACGTTAAAGATGGCATAAGCCTTCCATAGCAGCATTGTGCTACCAAAATGTTGGGGGACTGCAGCCAGAAAAGCAATATATTTGATGCTGCTTGTAGACTGTTCCACAGCAAGCAGGGCAAACAGGGTGCTCTTAGTCCACCCACTTCTAGCAGGTAAGGCAATATCTATGACCTAGAGGTAACTACAAGGGTCCACGAAGGCTATGAAGGAATATTGTGAGAACCCAACATTTTTGATGATGGGCCTAACATATTATTAAGGGCTAAAACATGCTGGAAGGTGTTCTGTTCATGAACATCAAGTAAAGATTCTTAGAGAAATGAATCCTGAATGACAGTGGCTCATTTAATGCAAGAAGCTCTGCCAATGACAATGGCTGCTTTGTTTACATCTAACTCTCTGTGTTTATGTAGATATTGCTGGGGTCCTTAAAGGAGAAGGAAAGGTAAAAACTAAGTAAGCTTTATCAGAAAGGTCTATGTAAATACAGCCATAAGCACTCACAGAAATGCTGCACTGAGTCCTCTGTCAAAAGATATGTTGTCTCTGTTTTCCTGTGCCAAAGACAGGCAGCTCTCTCCTCTCTCCCCTCTCCTGCTCCCCCCTCCCTCAAGAATGCTAAGAACTCACTCCCCCCCCCTTAGGAATGTGTCATCTAAGCCAATCAGCAGTAAGCTTCCTCATAGTCTTACAAACTGAGCATGTACACGGGTCTTAGTCTTGGTGCAGGAGCGAGGCATTATGGGAACTTTCTTTACACAGCTCAGCGTTTTTTCTTTCTATGAGGCTTCTGATCATTTTAACGGGAGAAATATGGGGAGACTTAAGGGCACTATTGAGAGAACTGAAGGTATGCCTGCAGCTTGAGATTAACTCTTTATTAGCCTTTCCTTTTCCTTTAATAATGTATCTTCCAGCCATGATCACTTTATTCTAAAGGTCCTTTGTAGAACATTGTCAAGCAATCTTATTATGGCGGGATAATTTACGTAGGATTGGTTGGGATAATGGTTACAGCAGAATCCTACTCCTGCAGTATATACTGTACACCCATCTATTGTATTGTATAGCACTTTAGAATATGTCAATGCTTTATAGATGTGTAAATAATAATAATTAATAGTAGCCTGTGGAACAAGGGAGCGATTTTTTCCTGAAATGTTTTACGTTGGGTTTGGCAGGGAAGAAAAGCCACATATATTTAATAACTCCTTTTATTGACTTATACTGAAACTGGATTTCATTATTTCACATCTTCTTGCCCTGCCTCCCTTTGTCCTGAAGGAATTTTGTTGCATTTGATAATAACGCCCCTAAGCTGAAAATAGAAGAAACCATTTGCTTAAATGGATTATGTTGCTTCATAAATGTACTGATAGGCAGTGTATAAAATGTATAACGTGTGAGTCATGCCTTGACCAGCATTACTCTTCTGGCATAAATTAACAACTTTTGGCACCATGGAGTTGACATACTGGGCCGGCTGCCATGGCATATCTTATTATTCATACAATTCTTCCATTATAACTTGGTTTAGTAGCACTAAGTAGACATATTTTCATTTCAATGATGAGGAAGTCATAATTAGAGCGACAGTGATATAGAAACCTATAAAATACACACTTGTTTCAAAGAACGAACTTGCTATAGTATTTCAGGTTTAAAATAACTCCTAACAAGACGCTATTATTACACAGAGCTGCTTCCATTGCTGTCACATTTTGCACATTTTTTTCACAAAGCCATTTTTTTCACATTATACACGAGCGTGAAGGTTTGTTTACCGGTAACTTACTCGCAGCCTTTGTCATTAGATCTGTTTGGAGTGGTAGAGTAATTAGGTGTCTTCTTACTTTTTGAATGGCTACCAAGGCTTGTTCGCTTTCTACAGAGAAGCTGCTATCCTCCATTTCACTCGCGAATTACACCTTTCACTAACTGCTAATTAAGCAATTTCAGTTGTCAGAACATGCATATTTCGTAAATGAACATTCAGTATCCTCGTTAGTAAAGTTGCAGAAAAGGTTTGGCTTGTCATGCATTCTATTTTTCTAGGTATTAACTGGCTTCATATAAAGAGAACAGTGTTGATCCACCATACGTAGACCTTTTTGCTGCACAGTTCCTTATTATTACGGGTAAATGCTATAGTCCTGAATCAGAAATTCTCAATAAAACTTTTTTTCAGTAAGCTGCAGGGTCAGGGCTTTATAGAATGTGAGAGTTCTCTAATGAGAATGCATTGTCTCAACATAGCTGAATCTCTGTTCTTTGTCCATACAATCTGACCTAGGGGTATACATCTGAAAAAGTAGTGTTATTCCACCAACATCAACTCTCAAGCATTCTATCAAGAACCCAACAAAGCCAACAGCCCAGCTGATGCAAGAGGAGCCCCAGTGATGACCCTGCCAATTCTGTTTAAGCTTGATTCTTTCTTCTTGGCATTCTACAATCATCATCACGAGACATTAAAAAATTGTTCTGGCTCTCAACACCTTAACAGAACTGTGTCTGCCCTTATGGTGCTGGGGTACAGTGTAATATGTTTATAGACCACATGATCCCAACACAACTCCAGTTTTGGACTGGAGTGTGCTGAATTGTGCTGATTTGTGCAACGTTTAAGTCCATTAGCTTCACAAGTTTTTATCACTGCACCACAAGCCTTGGAAAAAGGTGAAATAATAATCTATTTCAAAGGAGTGAGTGTTGTAGCCTCCACTATTCCCAGCTACAGTCAGGTGATCCCAATGGAGCCAATAAAAGGGCAACCATATGGGAGTTTTACCTTATAAGCAAGCATGTTGCAGGTCAGTGTAGGACTGGCCAGAAGGGATGACTTTGACGTAGTTGGCCAGCTTGAAGTATATTGCAATGTACGGACAAACAATCCCTGTTTTGGGTCTGGGGGGGAAGGCATTTCTTAGTGGCTGAATGCACAGAAATGTCCTAATGTCCTATTTCTACATATTGATAACGGGTGAGTGCAGAGGATTTTTTGCGGTTGTGTTAGGATAGGACATGGTGAGTAGTAGTGAATCTGTCCTGTTTCACTTCGCCATAAAATTCGCAAAACGGCAAGAAAATTCGCCAAACGGCGAAAAATTTGCGAAGCACATTTGGCGTGTGATTTTTTTTGTCGCCTGCGTCTTTTTCATCGGCCGCATATATTCTTTTTGCCGCGACCACACCCAATTTTTACGCGACCAATCCCTTTTTTGACGCACCCGTGCCTAATTTGACAAGACTCCACCTGATTTGACGAGACTCTGCCTGATTTGATGTGTGACTAAAAAAAATTTATCTGGAATGAATTTTTTCACGCCGAATTTTCATGGAAGTTTTGCAAAACAATTCACCAATGGCGAAATGCGCAAATTCGCTGCAAATCCATGCCTGGCGAAAAAATTCTCTCATCACTAATGGTGATTCAACTGTGCCTAATGTTTAGATCATGTTTGCTCCATCTGTATCAAAAACATGCACAGTAACAAGATGGCTGTGGCACAATCCCATTAAATGTCCTAATCGCCTCAAACATCTTAATTTTGTGCTCTCACCATTTAATGCAAAGTATTTTGCTTCCCACCTTTCTCCTCTTTTCCAAATACTATTTTGCTGTTTTATTTATAGTTTATGCCTGACGAACTGTACAATGAAGTATACTGTATACTAAGATCAATAGGACTACACACTAAGGGGCACATTTACTATTCCACGAATCCGAATCACGAATGGGAAAAAATCGCATTGGAAATGAAAATTTCGGAAGGTCGCAAATATCACGAAAATGCTTACAAAAAAATCGTATTAGTCACGATAATATCGTATTGGCGATCCGAAAGTCACGAAATTTTTGTACCAAACAATTGTAAACAGCGGTAAAACCTTTCCGATTTTTCCGTGCAAACATCCAAAAAAGTCGTGCGCCGTACGAAAAAGTCGTGCGCCGTACGAAAAAGTCGGGCGGACGCCCGAAAAAATTGGCGAAAATACACTCGGAGCGTTCGCATGAACGCTCGCGCGTTCGTGCCTTTGTAAATGTGCCCCTAAGTTTTGGCCTGCCTTTCTGTTTGCCCTCACCTCTTTGTTTAGGCAATTCCTTTTATAGTATTTTTTATTTACTGCTGCTCTAGTTCAGAAAGAGTGATCTGCTTGCATTCTTGGTGACTGCACCTCTTGTAACAAGGCACTTAAGTCGGGGCACTTGCATGTTATAAAAAGATGTAGAGATGGGACAGTCCCCTATAATAGGTCAACTCTTTTCAGGTTTGCTTTATCACCAGAAAGTACCTGCAAACTAGTTTGAGACAGAATAGCCCAGAGACGGTGCCATCAATTAGAGGCAAAGGGCGTTATGTAATGAAAAGCACTCAGTTTGCCCAGGAACAGTAACCCTTAGCACCCAATCAGCAGGTAGAATTTTCTGGTCACCTGTTTAAAAGCCAACATCTTCTTGGTTGCTATGGGTTACTGCTCCTAGACAAACTTATTGTCACATATTGTGAGTAGCACCATCTTCTCCGGCTCTGATGTCCAAAATGTCAGCGCCCATGGCCCCACGTGGGACATGGCATTGGCTTGATGATGTCAGCATGCAGGCGTATGACATCATCGCTTTTCAATAAGAAGATGCCAAAGACCTGGGATGCCCTCCTATAGGTCTTACTCTGTGAGATTCTGGGTGCATCTAAATTGCTATTTTGACTTGCTCTTCTGGTTTCTGACTCTCTGCTTTGATTCTGACTATAATTGTTTTCTGCCTGCCTTGACCTTTTGTCTGAAGAAGAGCCTTCTTTAACCCCTTGGACACTTCAAATTGCACTTTCAGAATACAAGCTTCCTCCTTGGTACTACTTCAACCCGGTAAGGGCCGTCACACCTCTGACACATATGGGGGATACACAATTAAACACAATTTATCTATGCAAAAACTAATTTAAGCAATGTATTAAGAGATTCCCTGCTCATAACAATGTGAGTAAAATATCACTTTCTGTTGGAACTAACCTGAAAAATACACATACGATTTCTTAGCATTTCTTTACTTTTAGCTCTAAGTCCTGTTTAAAATGCAATGAAAAGTAAATACTGTATAATGTTAACTTCTGATGATTTATTCATCAGTCTCAAGAGGTCCTGTGATCTTCCAATTACAATGTGAGATTATGGTTGGAAAAGGTTTTAATACAAGTGTATGCAGGGCCCATTACAATGTCATTATGAGCGGATATTACAAAATCAGACCAATTTCATTGCAATTCTATAGTGACCCCATTGCATAAGTTAGCAGCAGAATGAAAGCATTTTAGAGCTATTGTATTTATTTTTAATTCTTCCCTTGTCCCTATTCGTTAATATTTTCTGTATCAAACCGCAGTTTTAATTACTATGCAGAATTCAATTGATTTTTTTTGGCTTCCCAAAGCACTATCATGTATAATACAAGGTTCCAAGTCTTCAGAGGTATGTACCAAAATACTGTCCAACACAAGCTAGGAAAAAGATCTTCAATGTATGAAGAATTTTTATGAGACTATAAATTAAATAACATTTCATTGAGGACCCATTTTTTTTTTTAAGTTAAATGTTTAAAAGTTAAATGCTGGTTAAATCTGAGCGCGTAACATGACTGTGTGATTAGGTGTGAGACTATGTAGTTAATATGTCTGTAATAAAGACTGAAGGAATATTGGCATGTTCGGTATGTATGTAGATTGTATTCCTTGTGTGTATAAATGTGCATGGCTTGTACAAGTGAGGGTAATATGTAGGTAAAATAGATATCTTAAATACAGGTATGGGATCCCTTATCCGGAAACCCGATATCCAGAAAGCTCCGAATTACGGAAAGCCCGTCTCCCATAGACTCCATTATAAGCAAATAATTCAGATTTTAAAAATTGATTTCCTTTTTCTCTGTAATAATAAAACAGTGCTTTGTATTTGATCCAAACTAAGATATAATTAATCCTTACTGGATGCAAAATAATCGTATTGAGTTTAATTAATGTTTTATTGATTTTTGAATAGACTTAAGGTATGAAGATCCAAATTATGGAAAAACCCCTTATCCGGAATACCCTTGGTCCCGGGCATTTTGGATAATGGGTCCTATACCTGTTTTCCCAGCTGTGGGAAGCCTTGTGCCATATTTTTCTCTGGGCTGTGTAGCCCCACCTGCAATAACCATTTATATCAGAAATTTGCAATTTGTTTCGGTGCCCCTGTGGCTAACAGCCAGTAAAACTTTTTTTCTGATTGGTTGCTGTCAAAATGAAGAATATTCATGATGTGGTGGGAATATGCATGAGCTATACACAAGGACTAACCTTATATCAGAGGTGGGGACATCTGCATTTGGATCTCTCAGACACCATGAACGTTTATTTACTGTAATGGTTATCCAAAAAATAAATAGGTTAGAATTAGCTAAATTGGTAGTTTACTCATCTGCCATGGTAACTGCCTTAGTTTGGGAAGGAGCAAAGAGACAATAAACCTCTCCCCATCTCAATGAAAGAAAGCACAACATAGACCAACATAGCATTGCTTGCTAGAACATCACAGTGCAGCAGAATTACTTGTAACACTTATTTTTGTTCAAATCATAACAAATCTGTTGCTTTGCTATAAAAACATAATGCCGCTGCCAAACCTTATAGTTATGCAACTTCAAACCACTTCTCTTTATACTCAATTGGTATGAGGCCAACTGAGCTGGGATTTATGCAAAGCCCATTATGCATGAAGAGGAGAACAAGCTGTAACAGAAGACACATAGGCAAAACAACATGCCCTGTACAATGATTATTTTGGAAAACACTATATTTCTACATTGTTTTGCATAAGCAAAATGAGTGAGACTGTGTTTGGGCTTTTCCTTTAATAAACAGGAAAATTTGGCAGTTGGTGTAATATTTGCCATGGGGAAATCCCTGATACAAATATAGGAGAGTGGTGAGTCTTTCGGTCAAAGACAGTTTGGGCTTAAATGGGTACAAGGAACGGTTAAAATGATAGATAATAAGGCAACAGGGTTGAATCACTAAGGGAAAGGCCAAATTCACCAGTAACCTTCTTAATAAAGGACAAGTAGAAACCTACATCTAGTTGAAAAAGCTAAAACCTGCTCAGGTGCAAGTTTGCCCAAGTATAGATATGCAATTGTGTTTTATTTGCAATGGTTTGTTAATGAGATAATTAGCCTATACAAATTTGGTTACAGTTTGTGCACTTTCTATGTATGTATGTATGTATATATATATATTCAACATGCAAAAAAACAGGTGCTATGGTTTTTATGTACAATGCATCTTTCCTCCTCTTTTTCTGCCCAACATTAATTAGGCACAAAAATTGTTTTGGAAAGAGAATAGTGCAACTTATGCCGATCATGGAAGTGGTTGGACCTGTAATACAAACAAGATTTACTGAGGGATATCAATTCATCAAAATACTGTACAAAGGAGTGCAAACAAGGCCCCAGTATCAAAGGGTAACCACAGCAAAAAAAAATGTAACACTCCAAAAGTAGAATTAAAAGAATAACCTTTATTAATTCATCATCTAAAACGTACCAGCACTGCTGTTCTTGGCCTAGGCAGTGTTGCAGTTTGCAGTGGTTGGTGATGGCCACGTGTGCATGGTTTATAACTATGTGAGTGCTGGGGTGCGACATGTGCCAGCAATGGTAGAACCCATGCAAAATTCAAATTGCACTTAGCTCTGCATAAGGGGAGATCTGTGAATAGCTAGGTAAATATGATAAAATTTGCAAAATTGTCCCAGTAGAAATCCATAGCAACCAGGTAAGGTGACCAGTAAATGCTCATTGGTCGCCCTAGGTCACTAGGCCAATAGCACACTTTGCATCTTTTATTATATTACCCATTAAGGAAGGGATCCCCAACCTTTTGTATGCGTGAGCCACATTCAAATGGAAAAAGTGTTGTTGGGGATCAAAGAGCAACACAAGCATGCAAAAAGTTTCTGGGGGTGCCAAATATGGGCTGTGATTGGTAGAGATGTAGCGAACTGTTCGCCGGCGAACTAATTCGCGCGAACATCGGGTGTTCGCGAACTTTCCGCGTATGTTCGCAATTTGGGTTTGCTGCGTTTTTTTCCGCTGCGTTTTTTCTCTGCGTTTTTTCTCAGCCTAAAAAAACGCCGCACAACCACACATGGCGTTTTTCAGCCTAGTACTGGTGTAAGCAAATCCCGTTTCCATGGTGCCAATAGCGCGAAATAGCAAAAAATGCCGCGTATTTCCGCTAGGTCTGCCCATTTTTACGCAACGCTTTTTCAACAAAGTATTTTTCAGAGAATTTTTTGCCCTTGATCCCCCTCCTGCATGTCACTGTCCAGGTCGTGGCACCCTTTAAACAAATTTAAAATCAGTTTTCTGGGCAGAAATGGCTTTTCTAGGTTTTAAAGTTCGCCTTCCCATTGAAGTCTATGGGGTTGGCAAAGTTCTTTTTGGCGTAAGTTTTTTAGGTTCGCTACATCCCTAGTGATTGGCTATTTGGTAGCTTCTTTGTGGACTAGCAGCCAGAAGGGTCTGTTTGGCATTGCATTGGGTTTTACGCAACCAAAACTTGCCTCTAAGCCAGGAATTAAAAAATTAGAACTGCTTTGAAGCCACTGGGAGCAACATCCAAGGGGTTGGGGAGCAACATGTTGCTCAAGAGCCACTGGTTGGGGTGTAACCTTGGACCCTTTCACACACCAGCACCTATCCTTAGCCTGTTAATGAGTCCTATTGTTTTCAGACAAGTAAGAATTTTGAATTGATGATACTATCCCTTTTAACTGACGGAAGACACCATGCTAGGGTGGAAAGAACACTTCCATGAAAAAGATGTCACGTTCAAAAAGTTCTGGTGCAACTTTCTGGTTGTTATATGTCTCATAGCGTGTGATAAACTCCCAGCGTAAGAAACTGCTGCATCAATATCAAAATTGGATCACCAAGTTCCAAACGCATTAGCAGGGAAAGAAAAATGTGCCGTTCAATGAATTTCTGCGCATGGATTCCCTTATGTAGCCAGTGTTATGTAAATAATGGAAGCATGTCCTTGATAGTGAGATATATTGTACCTATCGATTGAGATAAAAAAAATGTAGTTTGCAATAGCGAAGGTAAATTAGTCATCTGAAGTGGGTGCTTTGAGTATTTAGGGATTCAAGGTTCCTGATTGAATTTCGTAGCGTGAATCCTTGACAGAAAGTTTTATGTGCTGAGATTATGGAAAACAGCGCCGAAGTTAAAAGTTACAAAATAGCTTTCAATCAGGATCTGTATGGATTGGAACTTTTTTATTTTTTTTCAAGAAATGGATAGAAACGTTTTGGCGGGGGTGCGGCTTTACAGTCAGTAGAATTCTACTGACTAGGAATAATATAATATTTCCCTGCTATCGAGATATCATTCGTTACTTTCCTGCACAAAGACTAATTTCATGGATCTCTGGTTTAACTTAATTATCTCTGAAATAAATCATGAAACACAGGAATTCATTGTTTTTTTATCACTCTTAATTAGCAGAACCAGTTGTTTTCAGTTTAAAAACACTGATATATTATTGGAGGAAAAACACTCGAAATCTGCTTAATTATTTAAGAATGAAACTGTAAATCTGTGAAAAAAGACATACGCATATTTTTTCTTTTTTTATGTCCCCGTGGATGGAAAAAAAAAATTGAAATTCCTTTCACTGCTATTTAGATATGATGAGTGGGGCTGCGGAAGGTTCTGCCTCTCCATCTTGAAAACCGGGAGCCAGACAGCCTCTCGTGCTAAAGATTTCTGCTACATTTTTATCAGCTTTGTACTGAGACAACCCAATTAGCAGCATATATCAGACAATTACCCTGCCCACTTCTGTAATTCTAGAGAGTGTTTTATTGACAGTGGCTAATAAAAGCTTTTGATTTTATCAGCCTGAAACAATTTGGAAGTGAGGACAGGGCGGCTAATGATTTATTCCGTGGCCACCCTATGGTCTTTCTCTCATAATCTGATTCATTTATGTTGTCAGCGTTTTCCACTAGATGGCACATTAAAAAGATATCTGTTATGTGCTGCCTTATTTGTGAATAAAATATTAATTAAACACGTATTGCTAGGGTTTTTTTCCCTCTTTACAAAGCTGTTTCTCTATCCACTGAAATGTTTAGCGTTGTAGAAGACTTGGCAGGTTTTTTTTTCAGAATAAAATTCTGCAGTTTTTTGAGTTATATTATCCCATAAAATATGATTTTTATACATCAAAGGCAGACACCAAAAGGCAAGTTAAACCTTCCTTTTGCTTCCTCAGTCTCTCCAAAGAAGGCACCCCAAACTTAATTACAAGATGCAATAGAACTTCCCAATGAGAATCAACCTTACAAAGGCTATTAGTCATCTGTAGGGATTACTGTACATTTTTTCTTGCCAATATTGCACTGTAATCAGACTTTAGAAGAGAGATAAAGTATTGTTTAGGTGTTCAGAGCTAGTTAAAGTGTGTGTAATGCCTTTAGCAACAATTATACAGTATGTAGCCCAGAACAGAGTCAAGTGCAAACAGAGCAGGCAAGATTTTGTGCCAATATCCCTGGAGGACATATTATATTGGAGGAAAATTATTTTATTGTGCAGTGTTGCTAATCTAACTCTATGGTTGCCGGACTACAGGTCCACCACTATACAATATGCTGGAGAATGCTGGTACTGTATTTGTTGCCCGTTTGGGTAGAAGAACACTGATGTAAAAGGTACTGTATATGGTACTGTTGATAATATGCTGAAAACTGTAATGCACTATGGTATTTGCCCCCTTTAAAGGGACACTAATCCCTAATGAATTGCACTGTCCTGCTCCACAACACTTTGCCCAGTTGACTGGACTGCAAATACAGGTATAGGACCCAGTATCCAGAATGCTCGGGACCAAGGGTATTCCGGATAATGGGTCTTTCCATAATTTGGATCTCCATACCTTAAGTCTACTAAAAAATCAATAAAACATGAATTAAACCCAATAGAATTGTTTTGCATCCAATAAGGGTTAATTATATCTTAGTTGGGATCAATTACAGGTACTATTTTATTATTACAGAGAAAAAGGTAATAATTTAACCATTAAATAAACCCAATAGGGCTGTTCTGCCCCCAATAAGGGGTAATTATATCTTAGTTGGGATCAAGTACAGGTACTGTTTTATTATTACAGAGAAAAGGGAATCATTTAACCATGAAATAAACCCAATAGGGCTGTTCTGCCCCCAATAAGGGGTAATTATATCTTAGTTGGGATCAAGTACAGGTACTGTTTTATTATTACAGAGAAAAGGGAATCATTTAACCATTAAATAAACCCAATAGGGCTGTTCTGCCCCCAATAAGGGGTAATTATATCTTAGTTGGGATCAAGTACAAGGTACTGTTTTATTATTACAGAGAAAAAGGAAGTCAGTTTTAAAATTATGAATCATTTGATTAAAATGGAGTCTATGGGAGACAGGCTTTCGGAGCTTTCTGGATAACGGGTTTCCAGATAACGGATCTCATACCTGTACCAACATATTTTAACATATGATCAAGGTTAATTCCCCCAGGCCTGCAGCTGCATTAAAGTACAAATAACCCACCTGAGTACCATGAGCATCCCAGCTGATCAATGTAACTCTGGCTCTGTAGTCTTCGTTCCTGCAACTGGAGTTGGAAGCTTTAAATAATAAAGCTAAATATAGATATAATATTTCTTCTAGTGATAATCACTTGAGCAGGGAGCCAGGGGTGCAGATGACCAGCAACAGACTTCTGCAGTTTTATGGGACATTGAGCTGCTTTAAGGACTCAGACTTGATGTTGTTCGGCTGCTACATGCACCCCCTCTGTTCCCCAGTCTTTTATATAAAATGGTCACTTGTACTTTATTCAGTTGATACCTAATCCTGCAATGTCTGTTATCATTAAATAGACCACCAGACAGTTAAGGTGGCCATACACGCTAAGATTCACTTGTTTGGTTAGGTCCCAAAATGAGCAAATCTTTCCCCAATATTCCCACCTCAATAAGCCAATGTGGTCCTCCATCCAACAGTAACATTAAGGGGCATATGCTGTGTAAAATGAATTCGCTGAAAAAACGGCGTAAAAAGCTTTGTAAAATAAACAGAGAACATCGCCTTCCAAATGCCAGATTTTACGGCAGTATTTTATGTACGTTCCGGTGGAAGAAAAAACGCGTAAAAAGATTACGGCAATTTTACGCCGTTTTTTACACAGCGAAGCCTGGCGATGTGTGGCAAATTTTCTCAACGTTTTTTACACAGCATAGTAAATATGCCCCTTAGTCTGCCTGATCTACATCTGCCTGTTTTTTGCCCAGATATCAGTTAGGGAGGCCTGTCGGAGGGCCCCATACACAGGGGTAAGCTTAAAACTGCCAGTGTATGCCCATTTTTAGACAGGGACAAATAGTCTGGATTATTGGTTAGAATCGTTGCTACCTTGCAGTGCAGGGGCCTTAAGTTTAGTTCCAACCTTATATGAAAGGGATCAGCTTTACTGTGGTGGAGGAGGCTAATGATGTAAATAATGAACCATATATAAAGCTTAATGTCACTTGTAGATCTAACAGTTGAAAGTATTCGATACCAACAGCTACAACAAGATGCAACAAGACTGTGTTTAAGATGAAGGTCTTATTTGAAATTATTTTGGTACATGTAAACTTTTTGTGGCTCGAGTTACCAAACTCTTCAGAATCGGATGATATGGCAAAGCAGAGCAAGTAAAAATATGCTTCCCATTTGAAGAAGGAGGAACAAAAATCTCTTTCATGTGTTATCAAAACATAGTATGTAGATCTGGCCTATTCACTTAGATTTGACTACAAAGATTTTAGTCATGTTAATTTTCAGTCATCATTAAGAGATGCGGGCCTTGCAGTGCCGAATCCTGAGAGACCAGATTAACCAAAGTGATTGCATTTGAACAAAGTCTGATTAGAGTATTTCTCACTTTCTAAAACCCATGGAATAAAAGAACTCACTTTTAATGCTGTCAGAACTTTGCTTTTTTTCTTGCTTCAGAATGAATTTTCGGTAGTGAACTGCTAACAAGGTAATAAAAAGGCCTCAAATGCTCATACGGCCAGTTTCTGTTGTGTGTTGTATAAAGGAAGAAAGCAAAAATCAAGTTCATACTAACATGTTCCAATGATTAATACAATTGTAAACTTGCCTCTAGCCCAGCAGAACGTAAAGGTTCAACCCTCCAACAAAGGTCCAACCCTCGACATAGCTTCATTATGAGAGAACTCATTCGATGTTCAAAAACATAATGGCTCTTGGCATTTTATTAGACCCACCCAGAACCTTTTCTCTACCTTTTTCCTTTCCCCGGTCCTCCTCGGGAGGTCCGGGACATTATAACTTTCATCATCATCCGCCCCTTTGATGTCACTGACTGTCCTTTTGTCACCGCCCCCACAGACATCCCAGACACTGGTGGCAAGAGACTGGATGGGGAAGTAATCTGGAATCTTTGGTCCAAAAAAAATCTCTTCACAGTTCTTTTGCAATTAAAGGTTAATTGCATGTTACTATATATATAGAGAGAGAGAGAGAGAGAGGGAGAGAGAGAGAATATGAATTCTGATTTGCTATCACATCATAATGAGTATTACAAACAAAATGTTGATAATTATCATATTTAAAGATGTTGGTCCATTTAAACTGGTCGAGTTGGTGCTGGATTTGGTTATTTGATGTATGGAGCATGACGAATGGAGCATGATGAATTCCAAACTCTTACAAATCTTTAAAAAATTGTATGAAATGTTGATAATTCCCTTATTCCTGCCTACCTGCAGTGACTGCAACGTAGGGTGCAAGTGGCATCACGTCATATGAAATGAAATCTTCATGGCATACAATGATTTCCAATTCCTTGAGCTCCATCTGCTGTTTTATTGATTTGTTATTCATAGCGATGCTGCAACTACTGTATTTTGCCCGCATTGTAAATACTATGGATACACATGCTGTGCTACAGTAACATGGTGTGGACCTGCCGATGTAATGACTGCATGAGGGTCACTTCAGGGGAAGTATAATTGGAAAAGCTTTCACTATATATAACAAGAAACTGAAAGGCAGACCATGCCACCTAGAGCCGTAATGTACTGCAGAGTAAATTTGCAAGAACACTAATGGGCAGAAACTGATAGGACTACGGTAGTTGTGTGTGGAGCCTGGAGCTACGACCAAACTTGCTTCTGCATTAATCACGCCTGGAAGAGTGACTTATCAATTTGCAAATACTGTTTTAGGCTTTTATACATGTTTTCATCCAATAGAATTGCAGAAGAAAACTTCACATTCCATGTCATATAATAGAGTTCATTTTTAAATGAAACTGAACAACTTTTGATAGCTTCAGTCCAAGCATTTAGCATGGCATCGAGTAATAAGGTAGGCTGTGGAGAAAGGCTATTACAGAAAGTACTTTGCAAGTACACAATATGCCAACCCAGGCTCTTGCTGTTTCACATAATTAAATACATTTCTTGTCCTACATTGGCCATGCTACCTCTGACAAAGTTATTTTTTTACATCTTCTGTATGTGATTTGTGTTTAAATGCCTTCTCTTATCACAAAACTAAAAACTAAATATATTATTGGGTTTTAAATAATCTCAGAGAGGCTTCAAACAAGATCTGAAATGAAAAGTGGTGGAATGTGTGAAATTTAATTAGTGACCTTGGACACTCTGGCATCTGAGCCCATTCTTCCATGTTGCCTAGGGACAAACCTGGAGGCCTTAATAGATGAGGCTCTATTGTGCTATTATACCCAATAAAACTGGGATGACCAACCTTTTTCACACTTTTTGTCACACTCAGATGTAAAAAGTGTTGGTGAGCCACACAAGCAAAAAGTTATTTGGATGCCTAATAAGGACTGTGATTGGCTATTTGGTAGCCCTATGTGGACTGCTAGCCCACAGGAGCCTCTGCTTGGAATAAAACTGTGTCTCTGTGCTTCCAAAACTTGTCTCCAAGCCAGAAATTTAAAAATGGGCACCTACATTAAAGCCACTGGGAACAACATCAAAGTGATGAGCAACATGTTGCTTACGAGCCACTGGTTGGCAATAAAAGATGAACCATCTGTAGGAACTGGAGGTTTAAAGTTATATAGGCTCTATGGAAATTCACCTGGGAACTGCTGTTTGTCGCACTTCCGTTAGAGTTGCCAACTTTTTATAATACCTAAACCAAGCGGCTGTGTAAAATCAGCACACACCAAATGTTTTAGTTTAGTTTACTAACTTGACAACAACAACTTAGACTATCAGTATAGTATTGAAATTGTCTATTTAAGCTGCACCCATAACTGCATACAGAAACTAAAGATCATACAGAACTTGTTTGCAGTGATGGGAACAGAGGAACTTGACTGGCCTGCACACATCCCTAGCCTCAACACTTTGATTGAATAAAAACACCAATCATGAGCCAGAGCTGATCACCCAGCTTCTTTTGTATGAATAGAAGAAAAAACAAGAACAATGTACCAACAGTGTAGTAACATCTGGAAAGCTTTGACAAAAGACTAAAGGGTAAGGGCTGTTTTAGTAATAAAGAGAGGACCAACTGTATATTGATATTCTCTGTTTTGGAAGGAGATGTTGGACAGGCAGGTGTCCACATACTTTTGTCCATATAGTGTATGCAACAATAATTTACTTGACTGAATAACCCAGAAAGAACCTATCCTGAGTTTTGCCAGAGCTGTGGACCTTAGTAGTTGGCTTCAATAAAATATTCCACTCTAAACCACAGCTCTACAAATTAAGCAGCCCAAATGAAGTTAAAGATCTAGACGTTCTACAAGTTCAACAAGACTCCTCCTTATTAGGGCTACATACATAATATTAATTAATCTAACATAACAAGACCAACAAGAAACGTTTGCTTGTCAATGTAACATTAAGGGGCACATTTACTAACCCACGAATGGGCCGAATGCGTCCGATTGCGTTTTTTTCGTAATGATCGGTAATTTTGCGATTTTTTTCGTATTTTTTGTGATTTTTTCGGCGTCTTTACGATTTTTGCGTAAAAACGCGAGTTTTTCGTAGCCATTACGAAAGTTGCGCAAAGTCGCGATTTTTTCGTAGCGTTAAAACTTGCGCGAAACGTTGCGCCTTTTAAGTTTTAACGCTACGAAAAAGTTGGAACTTTGCGCGCAAGTGTTAACGCTACGAAAAAATCGCGACTTTGCACAACTTTCGTAATGGCTACGAAAAACTTGCGTTTTTACGCAAAAATCGTAAAGACGCCGAAAAAATCGCAAAAAAATACGAAAAAGTCGCAAAATGTTCGTTCCCAATCGGAATTTTTCCAATTCGGATTCGAAATCGTGTCTTAGTAAATCAGCCCCTTAATGTTACAAGAGCTAATTGAGTACTTTGCAGGTATTTAGAGCTGAAAAAAACATGCTTAATGTGTCCAGCAAGGATTGCATGAACAAAAAAAAGGTAGAAAGCACACAGGACCTCTCTTTGGACAGGAATCTTGCATTAACTGGGAAGATGGGAATGTTTTACTGAGCAGTGTTACATTGCAAGGGAAATAATACTTTTGCACTCTTCTCAGCTGTCTAAAGTAGGCATCCCAAACTCAATTGCAAAGATTCTATATTTAAAATCATCTCTACTAGCACTATTTTGCCAATATAATACAATACAACCACCAAAAGGCTGTATATCAGGGCTGTCGTGGACCGGATTTGGCTGTCAAAATATTTTTTATGGCTCCAGTCTCTTTAGAGGCTCCATAGACTTTACTATCATCATTTTAACTCAATATGGCCTTCCAACATGCTATGTAAGATATAGTTTGCCCACTACTTGTATAAGTTGGACAGACTGGTGTATATCATTTAGTCTGAACTATAACAAAAATTAATGACTTTGATAAAGAACAGAGGTCCAGAAGTGCATAGAGCATCCAGGATTTTCTCCTGTTGAACCAATTATGGCACCAGTTTTGGAGAACTTGGGAAACATATTTATTGAGCAGTGATGCTTTAAGAGTCTAGGTTGCTTCATTTGTTTTAACATTTCGTATTTGTTTGGTGTTAAAATATTATTTTGAAAAAAACAATTTTTTCATGACTTATTATGTGACATATCCAACAAATGCGACAAATCCAAAAGCAAGAAAAGACCATCTCAAACCTGTGGAGATCATGTAGAAGTCAATGGCAGATGTCCCTTTTACAAGTGGAAGATCTTTCTTTGCTTCGTGGTTTTACAGGTTTTGCATCTTTTTTAAGCTGGCTTTTGTGTGACAATATGAAAAATTTTGCAGGTTTTTGTGTTTTTTACTTGTCTTTTTTCATTTGTGCTTTTTCAATTTGGATCTTTTGATAAATCACTGACATTCATGGAAATTAGTTTAGTTGTGGTTTCAAAGACTTCTAAAACCATGAAAGTGGAAATGTGGATAAATGCTCCTTCCTATCTATGGTGTCTGTACTATAGCTCCATTCGTGCTTTTGTCGTTAAAAATATACTGGTGAATGGTTGGAGTTGTAGTCCATCAACATTGGGGTGAGCACCATTGCTATGAAAAGTATATAATCCCTTTACAAATCTATTGCTAATGTCTAAGTTTGCAAATATTTTTCTCTAAAGTATTCTTTAGGTGTAAGTTGTAAGAATTCTTTGTGTAAGCTCAGGATTGTGGAAAACTGCAACAATTCTTACCATTAGTTAGAATGGTACAAACATGCATTGGCAAATAGGACAAAAAAGTGCATCTTGAAAAATAAGTTGAAGCCGGGATTCCATTCCTTTATGGGACAAACTCTGCCCCATAGTGTTTCATTTGTTGTTACACTATAGTGTACATTGTAATTAAATGTCTCTTTGGTGCTGTGTCGTGCTTTTGTTAGCATGGTGACTGCATGCTGCTTTGTATCCTTGAGAGTCCATGTGTCTCTTTGCAACTTATAGATATATTTATTTATCTAAAGATATATTTATTTCATTTAGATAGGCATACTGAGATATAAATCAGTTGTTTCTATACTGCACGTGAAGTATGCAACAAAAGGTGTAAATAAAATCCACAAATCATTTAAATACAGCACAGCTGGTCCTTATGCATAATATATAAGCAGAGAAGATAATAATTCTATAGCTTTAACCTACATCAATGATCATTGCTATTCCGGACAAATATGAAAAGTGTAAGAACTCATCATAGAATGTTCTGTAATAGAGTTACTGAGTTAAATGCAGTTTGGTCAGTCGACTCAACTCCTAGTGCTGAAAAAAAATTCTCAATTTCTGGTGTTATCTTTCAGCACAAAGAAAAGCATAGGATACAGCTTGTATATGTATATTTTTATTAATATAATGCTACTTATGTATGCACTGCTGTACAGCAGAATAATAAATAAATACAACAATGGTCATTACAATGATAAATACAAATACAAGGTATAGTTACATTAAAGATTAACTGCTAAGTTTCAAAGAGACAAGAGGAAGGCCCTGCCCCATAGAGCTCACAATCTAAGTGTGTGGGTAATTTACAGACTCAAATAGGAGGATATTAAGTGCTGCAGGTTACAGTGGTTGTCACTGCATTATAAGTGCCAGAACTGGGTCAGGTGTTATGTAAGTGCTCCACGCTTCTCTCTAGAGGAAATTAGGGATGCCATTCCAAATGTAAGGGACAGCAAGGTAGAAAGGTTTAAGGTGGGAAACAACAGCAATAGTAGTGGGGGGTGCAACCAAGCGGTTGCTCTGAGAGAAGCAGAGGAGTTGTCCAGGAACAGATGGAGACACAAGAGAAGAGATGTAGTGAGGAGCAGGGAAATGAAGGGCTCTGAAAGTTATGAGAAGATGTGTATAAGTTATTCTTTGTTTTATGGGAAGTCATGATAAGGACTTCAGCAGGGGAGGGGCCTGTACCCTCTTGAATGGGAGGAGGAAAATTCTGGCAGCAGGAATTAATACAGACTGTAGTGAGGAGAGATGGTAGTTATTTAATAATGTCTACTCAGTGTAGCCCTAGGTCATCAGAGGAGGTCTTTTGGCTTTTATGGTCCAATATGAGCCTAAAATGTGAAACCTTAACCTGAGGGCATGAGTTTTCACCCAAGCCCCTTCCCCAGCCTCTCTATGAAATAATGCTCAAGACTAATAGGTCATTTTAAGCCTTGTACCCCTTGCAAATCCAGTTCACTAGAAGCAGAGTTATTATAACATAAATAAAAAGTGAATTGATTAAATTATTAAATAACTTTTCCAAACTGGGGTGATTTGCATGGATCAGGGAGTTACAGTTTATTGCTGGGAACTGGGGATACAGAATGTTGCCTTACTCACTAACCAAGCCGAGGGGATTGTGTCTCTCATTTCCCAAAAGAAACAAAAATCTCCATATCTTCTGTACCAGGGATATTATACCTTAGTTAGTTGTGGCAACCCTATACCTACATACTAAGGATATCTTCCAGCACTGGGAAGGTGTTTGTGAGGGGGTTATCTTTCTTTAAACAGATCCTGAGATGTAATTCAAGGAATCTCTAACGCACAAGGGAATTTAGAAATGCCAATGAAAACAAAGGATAGCAGGAAAAACTAAATCTATTTCTAAAGAGATTCATAACTCATTGAACTAAATTAAATGACAAGTATGGGTTTTTATTGGAAACCCAAACATTTTTTTTTTTGGGGGGGGGGTAGTAGCCCAGTTTTGCATAAGGTTAACTACATATAGAAAGAACAGAGCCCACTTTCTCTAAGAGAATAAAATAATCGCATTTTTTTCCTCAATCACTAAAAAATGTCCAAAAAAGCTTGAGTCGCAATAACTAGAGCCCACTAATTTGACTTGACTTCAACAAAAAGAAAAAAAATTCATTTGAAAAATTTTAAGCTGACCTCGTGATTTGTTTTTTAGATTTCTAGCAAATTTACAAAAAAAACCCCTCAAAACTAGATCCTGTTGATTTGCAATAAAAAGATAACTCAGTTGCAATGATCAACAATCAAACAAATGATTCATTTCATTAGATTGTAAGCTCTACGGGGCAGGGACCTCCTTCCTACTGTGTCTCATACCACATGGCACTTATATATATATATATACATATATGTATTTATTGTATTTATTTTTTATAACACTTGTCCTCCCTGTGTGTAATTGTGTATTTTGTAAGATTGTACAGCGCTGCGTACCCTTGTGGCGCTTTATAAATAAAGTTATACATACATACTTAGATTGTAAGCTCTACGGGGCAGGGACCTCCTTCCTACTGTGTCTCATACCACATGGCACTTATTCCCTGTGCATTTATATATATTTATTGTATTTATTATAACACTTGTCCTCCCTGTGTGTATATTGTAAGATTGTACAGCGCTGCATTCCCTTGTTGCTCTTTATAAATAAAGTTATAAATACATACATTTGGATTTGAAAAAAAATTGAGGTATCTGGTTTTCACCACAATTTTTATTAAATTGCTAAAAAAAAGTCTCAAATGTTAATAAATAGGCCCCTTGATGCACTTAATACGTTAAAATTGGCAAGAGCATCCTGTATACTACACCAACTCTTTATAGCCACCCCCCCCCCCCAATTAAACAGAGACATGTATATTAGCAACGGTTTCCCGTATTCCCAAGCAAAACTGTTTTGTTAGAAAAAAAAAAACTACTACAAAATACAGTGCATACCCTGTAGACTCCAGCAGGCTTATTCTATTTTCTTTTGGTACAGCATCGTTAATTTAGCATGAATGGGGAATAATACTTGTGGCTATTGTAATACATAAACATTTGTGTAATTTGACTGGTGAATTGGGTTCTGAATTATTTGAAATCTAACCAAACGCCTGTAGCTGTAGGCAAAGCAAAGCATATTACATATCTTACTCTTCAATTTGTGCCCCATTATACACCATTAGTGGTTTGTTTTATAGTTTAATACCATATTAGAATGGACATGCTAAGGAATAAAAATAGTCTGGCAAACTTGTTGTTCGCTGGCTGTATATCATGTTAGGCAGCGGTGCCTTACCTGAGCCATCTGATACATAACACATTTATGGCTATTGTATTTTACAGGTTGATAGATTTTTATATTCTGTCCAAGTCAGGATCTTACACCTCCTGGTTTATTATTTAGTAATTTACAGTGCAGTCAGGCATGTTTGGTTTAATGCAGGATAAACTTATAAATCTATTGTTCCTCCCGTTGCCAGGGTGGTGTGCAATGAACTACAGAGGCTGATGCGTACATACATTTCAGCTCTGCTTATTTTCTTTGATAGGGAAGCAGGCAATAGATAACACAATGACAGTAGCATCCCCTGGGATAGCAAAATGTGAGAGCAACACACCGTCAGGTTAGTAGGTCATTATTGTATGAGCACTGAGCCATTAATTGACTACTGTACTATGCTCAGTCTGTGTCAGATTATGGGTTCTTGGCAGTAAGGGCTGCTTCCTAATAGCTAAGTTATACAACTCTAGTATCACCTTTTCAATTCTGCTTTTTATGGCTTATACATATATGTATATCACCCTATGCCAGATGCATATAATAAAGCCTTATTCATCTCAGCTGCAACTGCTGATAACTATATGGTATCATTTAGAAAATGTTCTTTATGGTCAGTCCGTCTTTTGATTTAACTCCTGCATTTCTAAGGAAGATAGGACTATAGGTATTGGAAATATATAAAGAAAATAAATGGCATTCTCAGAAACATACAGACCTCGGTGTCATGTGACATCCAGATAACAGTCTTGGGTTTTTACAGTATCTCAGAGACCAAGTTAATGTGCTGAAATTTAAATTCAACTCCTGTACTTGCAGAAGAAACAAATAGGACTGAAATGATACTCTGCGGGTGTATGGCTAGCTTGCCGCATTAGCCACACAATGGTTGAGAAGAATTCTAGAGATGCTTTTGTTTTCTGTCCTTTAGGAAACGTTCATTAAAGCCAACTACAGCGGGCTAGAGATGAAAAGGCACATTGCATGACTAGTTTATCTGTCTTTTTGACTGACTCGCTTATGCTTAAGAAGGAGTGACCTTAAAGCCTGACCTGTCTGCAGCCTTTGAGGTCTAGGTTAAATATCCTTCTCCATAGCCATCAATGATTGATAACCTTTTTGCTTTTTTCTGTGTCACTAAAAAAAAAACCAATGCAAGCCAAAGTTGTATAAGCCTGCCCTATAGTAATCATTCTTTGATACAGATTTGGCTTTAAAAATGTTAGCTCCTAGAACAGAGTTCATTAATCGCAACCACGCCAAAATATCCACCGCTCTGATTGGGTTTTCACTGCTTTTTTATAATAATTTTGATTTTTCTCAAAAGAAAAGTATAGGGCAAGAATACCTACTTCATTCCAACACTTCTCAATATATCTTTTGCAAAGGGCCAATCATCTCTTTAGTACCGTGAGCTGTTGTGTCTCCCAAGAAAGAGTATCTATTTTCTAATGAGACTATGTATTAGATAAGTGATCCCCAGCCAGTGGCTCAGGAGCAACATGTTGCTCACCAACCCCTTTGATGTTGCTCCCAGTGGCCTCAATGCAGGTCTTCATTCTTGAGTTTCTAATTTGGAGGCATATAGACCATGGCTATTACCAAACATAGCTTCCTGTAGTCTGCTAATCCACATAGGGGCTACAAAATACCCAATTACAGCCTGTTTTTGGTACCCCCAGGAACTTTTTTCATGCTCTCCGTCTTTTTTTTTATTTAAATGTTGCTCACAGGTTGAAAATTTTGGGGACCCCTGTATTAGAATGATCTCCAGTGATCCCTATCATTGTTAAGGGTGCAAAGTGCAAAAGCAAGGCAGACTACACCCTTTTTTTCACTTTGCACCTGCCTTAGATGTAGTAAATGACCCCTATAGTCTTTTGCCTTGGCCTTAATCTACCCATGCATGGGCCAATAAAGGCTCCCAACTTGGCTCTTGTAGACTGAGTGGACAGCTTATTGGTCCATGTAAGGAGTCCTCAGATGGTCCTGCCTGATTAATATCTGGCCAGATATTATACATTTATCCATTGGGCAAGTTTGGAAATAGATTGCATCGGTGCATTGATATTCTGCTTTCTCAGTGGATCTCTCTAGGAGCCCGTTAGGATCTAGTCATTGACCTGGTGGACCAAAGGACCGGATCATCCTGATTTTGCCCAGTCACACTGTTGGTGGTCAAGTTTGGTAAAAAATTCTTTATCTGTTGACCACTTAATTGGGAAGTGCATCATTTTTGGCACACAACATTTAAATTATATTAGTGTGTGGTTCTTTTATTGACACAACTTGATATGGGAACCCTTGAATTACTGAAATATTCAGGGAGGAGGCAGCTTCACGTTCCGCAGCATCAATAGATGTACCCAGAGCAGGTCACAGGTCTTTGGCAAATACAAAAAAAAAAAAAATTATTTAATGATATGAAAAGTCTAAAGGTTAGGTCACTACAGTGTGACCTGTGTATTTACAAACAAAGGTGCTTGAGAAAGGATTTTTTGAACGTGGGCAGCTGTTTTTACTACAGTTTTTTTACATTTACATTTTGAAAGCTTTTTTTTATTGTTTGGGGGTGCACCTGTGTTGTATATATATAAATACACATTATTATAGCAAAAAAAATAAAAACCAACAGGGGAATGTATACATATGTAAAATACAAAACAAAATCCCCACAAAATATTGGTATAACAAAAATTTTGTTAGATATTAAATCAGTAATATTAAAAAGAGGCTGGTTCTCAACATACGTATAAGGATATTCTACAAACATGGTCCTCATGGTCCTTTTGACAACCTTCAAATCACTTAAGTTACCATAGAAGTTAAATAATTTACTTTCCTGGGTTACTTAGACAGCAACAACATCACATTCCTAGGGCTGGTAAGTATTTTAACATAAGGTCTTAGCAGGTATCTTCTACTGTGTTTTGTGTGACGAGGAACTAATTTTATTTGCAGTTGTTGAGCTTGGAAAAGTACTTGTAGGCAAATAGTTGTAAGAAGCAAATAACGTAACACATTAAGAAACAGTTCAAGAGGCAAACCAAATGTTTTACTGTACATAGTATTAACCAATATAATTTACATGATATTTTTTGTCTTCCATGTATTTTTACAGTATATTTCTTAGTGTCTTGATAGCGTATTTTTCAGGATATATTTTATTTTTACACCTAACAACCCCTTCATAAATCTTACACATCCATTTCATGACAGCTCTGAATTGATAGAAACAAGAAAACACAAATTGTTGCAAAGGGAGAGGGCAATATCACAAGAAGATCTCCTAATTATAGGAAGAAACACACAAAAATGCAAGGAACTCTCCCAGCACTCTTTCATGTAGTATAAAAGTGACACATTTTAAAGGAAACCTCCATTATAGTAACATCTGGAATGTAATGAACAAATATTCTTCAATCCTAAAGTGTGATATTCACAAACAGACTTTGGGAAAGAAAAAAAGAAAGAAAGAAATTCAAAGAGGGAAGGGAGGGTAGGAGGAAGGAAGGGAGGGAGGGAGGGAGGAAGATGGGAAGAAAGAAGGAGGAAGGAAAAGATTAATAGTAGCAAAGCAGGAAATCATGTATCATTTCAAATATAAGTGGATATTGGCCTGTGTATGAAGAGAAAGAAAGAAATACAAAAAGGGAAGGAAGGAAGGAAGGAAGGAAGGGAGGGAGGGAGGGAGGGAAGGAGGAAGGAAGGATGAAAGGGAGGGAGGGAGGAAAGGAGGAAGGAAGGAAGGATGGAAGGAAGGGAAGCAGGAAGGAAGGAAGGAAGGAAGGAAGGAAGGAAGGAAGAAAGGAAGGAAGGAAGGAAGGAAGGAAGGGAGGGAGGAAGGAAGGAAGGAAGGAAGGAAGGAAGGAAGGAAGGAAGGAAGGAAGGAAGGAAGGAAGGAAGGAAGGAAGGAAGGAAGGAAGGAAGGAAGGAAGGAAGGGGAGGAGGAACAAAGGAAGGAAAGGGGGAAAAGATTAACAGTAGCAAAGCAGGAAATCATGCATTGTTTCAAATGTGATAGAGTGGACATTGGCCTGTGTATGAAGAGAAAGAAAAAGAGGGAGGGAGGGAGGAAGGAAAGAAAGAAGGAAAAGGTTAACAGTAGCAAAGCGGGAAATCATGAACCATCTCAAATATGATAGAGTGGACATTGGCCTGTGTATGGGGGTCAAAACTGTGGCCTCTCCTACTGATATCAGATCACTACCTCGATAATTTTCTTTTGCCTGGATGACCACACCAAATGAGTGGGTGTTCCTGTGTATGGCAAGTTTTATATTTATTTAGGCAGAGGTACGGCAATAGCACTGGCCAGGTGCAAAGTTATACTTTTCACTGGTAAAAGATGAAAGGCAGAAGTATCTTCGATCAGAGTAAAAAGGGAAATTAAAAAAAATCTTCGTTATATATTGTCTTAGCACTAATTATTGTTGTAGATCTATTTAAATGCAGTGATATGGTAGGCATATTGTAAGCCATTAGAGCCAAATGTCTAGATAAAGTGTGCTTCATTGTTATAATCATAGACATAAACTTCAATCTATCTCTTTGTTTTATTTACACTTTGTGCTCACATTGCTTTCATATTGAGGTTGAGCCAGTATGTCGATATCAGCTCAATACCAATGCTAAGGCCTGCCAACAAACACCGTGCCCTTTCTTCATCAAATTATAGAAAGTGCATGCTTATTAAATTACTTTTCCCCAGAAATACATGCGTTTAACTAAAAAATATGTTCCTCTATAAAAAAGGCATATGATATTTACTTGACAACCTGGAGTGATAGTGATAGTAATTTGGATCTCAAGTGATTCACTGATATTCCCTGTAGCTGTTTTGTGTGTGTCTTTTGGAGTCTAAGGACCAAATAGTCCCCAGGAACTTAACCACAATTTGCTGTGCAGGGCACCCAGTGGATTCCCTCGATACCCAATAGTCTAAACACATTTGTGATTTCATAAAAGAAAAAAAAATATGGCTTCCAGAGTGAAATTTCAATAAACTTCTCATTGCGAGTTAACACTTTAGATTTGTTTTCGGAGGACATGGGAAATTGTCATGGTTCTAATGTCTGATGACATTGTTTATGAATTTCTTCTATATTGATTGAAATGATTCATATATTTATTTTGTGGTTGCCAGCTAACCATTTATAAAGTCTAAATGAGATTTGTCTGCCCTCTGCTTCTTTATTGATGGCCTCTCCCAAGGACAAAAAAGTCTTTGATGTCTTATTCCAAATTGATCTGTCATTCAAGAAATCCTATATGTGTCTCCTTTCACTTTCAGTACTGTCCTCTGTATATGTGATGATCTCCCATTACTGACTTCTTTCTTTTTGGTTCTTAATGGTTCTTCCATTTACTCACCCCATGATTTTTGCAGTAAATAAAACTCAGTTTATGAGGTGTAACATATCACCCTGTCCCTTAACTGTTAACTAATGAATATGAGCCTTCATTTAAGGTTGGGAGTCATGACTTTGGCTTCTGCTTAAACCACATAAATATAATGTTTAAACCTTGAAAGGGAACTCCAGCTTCCAAACCAAAATATGTTGAAGAGCCCCGCAACTGTAACCTATACCATTAAAAAGTATGAATAAATATCATTTTTATATGCTGAAGTCCAGCTGCAAAACTGTTTTCTTTCTGCATCATTTGAAATCCTGGCAGGGGAGGAGGGACTAAAACACTGATGTTACAAATTGCAAAAACTTTTCTACAGCTTACAAACAACATGCATTGCACTGCAATGTTCCCTTCCATATTGACATCACATGGGATCACAGGGAATTGTGGGATTTGGAGAATGCAGGCTGAAGGCAGACTACTGATACATTTTATTTTGAGTCTCAAAATCATATATGTCAAACACAAGGCCCGGGGGCCAAATCCGGCCCACCTGGCTGTTTTATGTGGCCCTTGGTGAGTGTGTCTGACCATCCTGCCTGACCAATTTCCATTTTCCTCACATAGTAACTAAGACTAAGGGGTATATTTATCATGCTGTGTAAAAAGTGGAGTGAAGCATTACCAGTAATGTTGCCCAAGGCATCCAATCAGTAATCAGATTTCAACAGTAGCAAAGCATCTATTGGTTGCTATGAGCAACATCACCGGTAATGTCTTACTCCACTTTTTACACATTGTGATAAATATACCCCTTGGTATCTTACTAAGTATATTAATAAAAAATTTGGCCCACGACTTAGCCTGTGTTTTAGATTTCGGCCCCCCTATGTGATTGAATTTGACACAAAAATAGTCAGCCAGATCAGCAGGGGAACACCATATTATACATTAAAAATCATGAAAAGGCTGCATATTTTTTAATTAATGTATATTGAAAAGTTGCTTGAAATGATGTTTTCTTTTCAAAAAATTGTGTTTGGGTGAAGTTCCCCTTTAAATAAAGGTGTTGTTTATATAAAGTTGTTGTGATTCAGCTCCCACTTGGGAATTGGCGAATAGTTTTGCAAAACTTCAAAAATTTGCTGTGAAAATTTGCGGTTGCATCAAAAAAGCAGTGGTCGCATAAAAAAAGGTGCCAAAAAAGACACAAATGTCAAAAAGGTAACCTGTGTCAAAAATGTTGCATGCCACCCACGTTTGGTGAATTTTCCTGTGGTTTCACAAATTTTTTGCTGAAGCGAAACAGCACAGCTTCGCTCATCACTAGTTCCCACCATTCTCTAATTGTCTTTTACGGTTAAAAGTAAGGAGCAGTAGTTACTTTTAGGGTTTCTCATTGGCTTGTTTGTACTTACAAATAGATACATTTCTTCTCCCAGTGTAAAAAGAAAAAAAATACATGGAAACCTTGTAGAACATTCTTGATTTGAATACGTTCTCCAGAATTTTTCTGGTTCTAGCAGATTTAAACAATGCTCAGTAGAGATGTAGCGAACTGTTCGCCGGCGAACTAATTCGCGCGAACATCGGGTGTTCGCGTTCGCGCAAATTCACGGACTTTTGCCGATGTTCGCCACTTTGGGTTCGCCGTGTTTTTTTTTGGCGCCGTGTTTTTTCGCCTTGGTTTTTCCGCCGCGTTTTTCTGCCGCGTTTTATCGCCTATGCATATACATAGGAATAGCTTGCGTTTTTTTTTTTGGCGTTATTTTTTGGCAGTTTTTTTTTTTTGCGTTTTTTTTTGCGTTTTTTTTACAAAGTATTTTTCAGAGACATTTTTGCCCTTGATCCCCCTCCTGCATGCCACTGTCCAGGTCGTGGCACCCTTTAAACAACTTTAAAATCAGTTTTCTGGCCAGAAATGGCTTTTCTAGGTTTTAAAGTTCGCCTTCCCATTGAAGTCTATGGGGTTCGCAAAGTTCGCGAATATTCGCGAGTTTTGGCGAAAGTCCGCGAACGGGTTCGCGAACATTTTCGGCGATGTTCGCTACATCACTAATGCTCAGAAGAAAGACAGCATTAGAAATGTAAATAGAAATGAGAATGATGCTCCATTGCATATGGTGTCTATTTTGGCATGAATGAGGAGATTCACAAGGTGCAAGTCAGTTCATGTGTAGGTGCGGCCCACTAAGCACAACTTAGTATTAATTCCAGGCCTCCCTTGGCTTTTGTGCCTGTTTTTGCACTTTGCACCCTGCCCCTCCCATTGTACCCATTAACAATCAATTTGTAATTAAATGTGTCTACTGCAGGTTGGAAAGTAAATGCAAATATCTGAATGGTTGCTATGGGTTTCTGCACTGCATGGAGATCCAAATTACAGAAAGACCCCTTATTGGTGAAGATTACTGGAAAAACCCCAGGTCCCAAGCATTCAGGATTACAGGTCCCATACCTGTACAGGTATAGCATATACCAGAAACCAATATTATTGTTAATGATTTCCTTTTTCTTTGTAATAACAAGATGATGGTAACTAAGCTGCATAAATCCAATCCACTGGCAAAACCATCCTATGGGGTTCATTTTCCGTTAACATTTTTTTTTTACATACTTCTGGTAATCCAAATTATGGGAAAAATATGGAATACCCCAGATCCCAAGCATTTTACATAATAAATCCTATATCTGTAGTAAATATTCTTTCCTGGAATTTGTGTGTTTTTCCTTTGGGTATTTCCTCCAACACCCCAAGAACATATTGGGAAGTTTATTGTTTACTGATAAAGTTGCCCCTGTGTGTTTGTTTGAGTGTGATGGGAGAAATAAGACAATACAATATTGTCAGAATCTGATTTGAATTATTAAACACTGCAGGTAAGTCAGTAATAATAATTTAGCACCTATATCACCAAACAAGCTCCTTACCTTGGTTAAAACAGATGCTCAATTCACTCCTTCCTGCGGAGAGCATTTACTCGCATAGTAGCAAATGGCACGCGTGTGAAAACCCATAGCAACCAATTAACAGTTTTAGTCTGGGGAAAGTTATATTAATGAAAGCAAATACATGATTTATTGCTTTATTACTAATGCATTTGCACACCTATGTAAGTCAGAGGTATACATATAATAAATGACCTTGTTATCATTGTGAAGTTTGCCTGTTTGCCTATGCATACCCTCCACGGCGCCGCTTGTTTTGAGCAGTAAATTTCATTTCAAAAGAAGCATTAGAAAATCCGATCTTTAAATGTGAATGTTTTTGTCCATAGGAAACACGGCCGGCATTGGCAACATTGTATTATAAGCTCGGCTTTCTCATTTTTCAGCAGATATTATTACATTTCCTAGAAGCATTACTATCAAGCAGCCACTTTGACTTCCGTTAGGGCATTTTTAATTGGAACAAAAACGGAATGTTCTTGGTGGTATGATATTGAGTTATTATGTATTGATTATACATAGGCAGTAAGAGCATGGCAATTCACATCACAAATCATGGGGTCACGAGTTCAAGTCCTACCGCTGACACTCTTTATGGTCCTAAGCAGGTCTCTTTATCTCCATATTCCAAGATTAGATTGCAAGACCTCAGAGGCAAGGATATCTCATGCTTGCACAACGCTTTGGAAAATTCTTGTAACAAGAAGACAAAGAGGACTGATATAGGCACTAACTACTACATTTTACATGCATACTGTATTTTGTATGAGTCATGAAACATTAATGTTGCTTTTTCCTCTCTATATGAAAGGAAAAAAAAATCACTGTTATAAGTAATTCTGCCAGGGCATTGTGTAGTATAAATTCTTACATTTTATTATATTCATTGAAATTAACATTTCTCCAGCTTGATATTGCTGAAGTAAAACACACTAAGGTAGGTGCTCTTTAGTTTGCCCTATGCAGCATATAGGAATTTGCTTTCATGCTCATTAGCCAGGGATCAAAATTTCCATTTTTAATTTTCTTTACAATTGGATGGATTAGAATAAATTGGAATAAAGAATCTCCTGCCATAAACGTATATCTATAGGAATATAAATCACCCTGCCTTAACAAGGAATCTATGTCTATAAGCAATTACCTTAGCTATATTCTCTTATGTAGATCTCTACATACTGTAGATACCCTGTCTATACTATACCTTTAGCTAAGGAATCTAGGTCTGTAGATACACAGCCTACAGATTTGACTAATGAATGTAGGTGAGTAAGTAGACACCCTACTCATAACCTTTATCAGTGAATCTAGGTCTGTAAGCAGATACCCTCACTATAGCATTAACCAAGGAATGTAGGTGTGTAAGCAGATACCCTCACTATAGCATTAACCAAGGAATGTAGGTGTGTAAGCAGATACCCTCACTATAGCATTAACCAAGGAATGTAGGTGTGTAAGCAGATACCCTCACTATAGCATTAACCAAGGAATGTAGGTGTGTAAGCAGATACCCTCACTATAGCATTAACCAAGGAATGTAGGTGTGTAAGCAGATACCCTCACTATAGCATTAACCAAGGAATGTAGGTGTGTAAGCAGATACCCTGCCTAAAGCTTCAGCATACTGCTGCATAACCACATATCACTAAATAATGGCCAAGGACTGCTGTTTACTTACTGTCTTCTCTGGCCACAAATGACACAGATCCCCATGAGATCTAAATGATTTTCATGTTGGATGTAGATCGATACATTTCACTGATTCTGTCATCAGGCCATTGGCTGAGCAATATGGATGCCTGAATGAAGGCAGCTTATCCATTACTTCCTGATACACGATGGACTCAAACCAAAGTTTGTTCCCTGTAAAGAATACAGAGAGACACGGAAGGATTAAGATCTTCAAAAAATCACCCACTTGTCTTTTTTTGTGGGCAGTATATGTTTCTGGAATCAACTGTTTGGCCCGTGTATTAGAACATGGATTCATTTGATCTAGTTACTGGATTCATTTGATCTAGTTACTTTCACTAGAAAGCGTACCATTCCAGGATGTTGTAGGACAGAAAAAAGCAAATAAGTATTTTAGTTTCTGGCACCCTTAGTATTTGTTAAAAAACAACAACAAAAATGGAAATTTTTGTTACCTCATTTTGCTGAGGGATTCTACAGAGGAGAATCTATGGGACAATTGACATCAAGGCAAAATTTTGCATTGGGTGTATTTGCTACCCCAAACCTGTGATCCCAATTACAAAAAAATGTTAACCTTCTCTCTAAAAACCAATTATGCCCCTCATCTCCTGCATGTAGAACTGTTTTCTACTTTCAAGTTATTGTTAAGGACAAAGAATTTTTTGTGCCCCCATTAGTACCTTGGTCCTAGTGGAGCTGCACCCCCGGTAGTTATGCTGCTGTTGAGATGAAACTCTGCCCCTGGGTATGAAAATAATGTGACCAGTAGAGGTAACATGACCTCGACAAAAGAGCTGGGCCAAATAGTGTTAGCACCCAAGGCAATACTGTCTGACCCATTGCTGAGTTAATGGACATTGCTGGTACTCTTTACATCTGTATTAACAAATGTGAGCGGTGAGAAACTTCTTCAAATTAGTTACCAACAAATCTTACATATGTTACCCATCATCCAGTAGCATTTCCTACCTGGTTTCTTAGATCAGCCAAAATCGGTGGCCACTAAAAAAGGGGACATGGCATCTGCAGGCTGCATTGTAGCTTGGAAATGGGCATATTAGCTAGATTCTCCAAAGTGGGCAGCCCAAGCTTAATTACAATGCAAAAGGATTCTCCAATAAATTAATCTCTGCTAGCTATGTTAGTCATTTCAGTGTTATCTTACCGTGGCCATACACAGGCCGATAAAATCTGTTGATGGTCTGATTCAGCAGCTTATCAGCCCGTGTATGGGACCCTCAGACTGGCCTGACTAACCAATATCTGTCGGAAAATCGGGCAGATGTAGATCAGGCAGGTTTAAAAATCAGTCAGGGTGAGAAGCACATAGGCATGCTCACCCCCAGGGCCTCGGTCCTGTCAATGTTATCAGATTGTTCGGCCTGAATGATTGGATCAATCTGATATCTCCCACCTGATGCCACACCAGTGGAGCCTTAAACCATATTGTATATGGGCTGATAAAAGCTCCAAGCTTTGTCCCTCTAACTGAGTCAGCAGCTTATTGTCATGTGTATGGGGCCCTTCCAATGGCCTGCCTAACAAATGTTTGGCCTAAAATCAGCCAGATATCTATCGGACAGATTTGAATATCCCCCTCTCTTGACTAAGATGTAATCATTTATGGCCTGTGTAGGGAGCCTTTCCAATTGCCCACCCAACTGATAGCTGACCAAAAATCAGCCACATATCTATTGGACAGGTTTAACAACAGGTTTACCTTATCATATACTTCTCATAGTCTCATAACGCTATTTGTTAAAGGTACATGCATCCAAATACGCTCCCTTGCACTTTCATATAGTTGCACCAAACACCATTGAATCTACAGTATTCTGCCATCTGTTCCCCTCCCAACCCACAATTCCCTGCACATGTGTTGTCAATAAGGAAAGCATCACAGTGCAATGCATTGTGGGTTATGTAGTTCCTGCATGCTGTCTGTAAGCTGTGGAGAAGTTGTTGCAATCTGTAACATCAATGTTTTAGTCCCTCCTCCCCTGCCAGAATTTCAAATGATGCAGAAAGAGAAGAGCTCTTTTGCAGCTGGATTTCAGCATACACAAATGGTATTTATTCCTACTTTTTGAAGGAACAGATTACACTGATAGGGATATTAGGAGTTTCTGTGTTGTGTGGGGCTCTTTAAAGGAAAAGGATAGGCTAAATAACTAGGCCAGAGATTGTAATCGCTAACCTGAAACCCCCAGCCAGTGCTCCTGTTAGGAGCAAAATGCACCGGCCTGGGCAAATACGGGCAAGCGATCTTCTTCCTTGCTTCTTTTTAGGGTACCTAGCATTTTGGCACCACCCATTGTAACTCCCCTTCTCTTTTAACCAATTTTGGTTCGGAAGCCGGAGTTTCCCATTAAACATCGCTGATATATTTTGAATCCTGCTTTAATTTACTATTCTGAGTAATCCAGTCAGAAAACACAATATATGATGATGCATGAAGTGTACAATGAGCATTGTGTAATAGCATTGTTTTTACGCCCCAGAGGGATACGGAGAGATACAAATATAGATAAATGATCAAAAACAAATAATTGGTCCTTTCTGCTGCACTGTTAAACACATATGCTTCTCTCCACTCGCTCGGCACATAGACTGAAGAATTTACAAAGTAATTGCATTTTCCATCCTTCTTCCCTCTTCAATATACAAGCACCTCTAGAAACCTACTTGTAGAATATTATGTAGGTTTCTCTGCTTCATTTAGCCCCTTTTTCTCTTAGGAAAACACATTATGACTTTGTACAAGCCTTGATCGATTTCTTAAGAGGCCTTATCTGATTGCTTTTATATTCTATTGATTTTTCTGAATTAAGTTTTATGGCCCTCAATTATTTTCTTGTATGATTGTTCACATCTATGTATGGCGCACCATATAATTACACAGTGGCATGATTAGGTTCTACTTGATAATCTCATTTAATATATAGCACTTTTCTCCCCCCCCTTGTTTTTTTTTAATGGAGATTATCTTCCATATGCAGACTGATCTGTTGGATTCCGTGCAATGAAGATAAACCCCTATCGCCGAAGCACTCGTTCACTGCTGAGGCCACAATCAGGCATCCGGTGACATCTTGACAAAGGCGTTCATTGCAAGAAATGTTGTGATCATCAGCTTCATTAAGAAAGCATTTAACAATCATAGTAGATGATTTTTATAAACCTGCTGTTCTGCTGACTGGGGGATACCACTATCGCAGCACAATTAAGTTTCAAATGGGTTTCGAGCGCGGATGGCTAATATAATTCCGCGCTATCCGTAGACTGAGCATTATACAATCATTTATCATTTGAGGGGGAATTCTGACAGATCTCAAACGCTGAGCCCTCGATTATTCTGTCTCTTTTCTTCCAAAGCCTTTTGGAAACAAGTTCAGTCTCCTTCAGGTGATGTCTGAGGAAGAAGTTAAGACAAAAACAATTGGTAGAGGAGAAGTTTAATCAATTTATTAAACGAGCTCTGCGCTTGAAGATATTTTTCTTATATAGTACATGTCTATCAAAGCTGTCATAAGTGACACTGTAAATGCCTGAACGCTTTATGGCAAATAGATCGTTGGTATTGTTGCAGGCTCTCTGAACCTTTTATGAATATAAATGTACAGTATAAAGCATTCGCCAGGATCTATTTGCCCCCTTCCAATAATTTATATTCAGAGCAGCTCATACCTGACTGCTCCGCTGCTATCGTTACACAGTAGCCGTGTTATTTTATGCACTTGAAATTTGTATTATTATTTTTTACATGAGAAGTCTTTTGATCTGCATTTATTAAGGCGAAAGAAAGGGGGAAGCTTAACCCACTATGACATAAATGCTGCAATATGTTCATTTTCTCCCACTACAAATTCAATACATTCATATTCAGAATCCTTTATCTAATAGTGCTTATTAGATTGTTTTGGCTACAGCTGCAGAGCAATACATCACTGAAAAATAATAGGTATGTCTTTTTCAAGCGATGATGTGATTTTCCTTAGCTACGCCAGCATGAAAATCTGTAACATTTATTAATAAAAGACAGCATCAGATGAACTAACCTGCATAAAAGTACAAAGGAAAACACCCAAGCCAACAATAAATGTACTTTTCCTTGTGTTTATTTTCATTTCCATCTACTTAGCCAGAAGAGCGCATGAGAAATTGGACTTTCCGCCATTTACTAAACTCATTCCATAGGCACTTTGAGGGCAAAAGGAACACAGCACCTTTAAGAATCAGGTTTTCAAGGGAATTTCAAGTTTGAACTTGGTTTCAGATAGATGGAAAAGGAGAAAATGCTCCCAGATAGATTAATGGACTCAACAAAGTTCAAGGAAAATGAAGAAGAGTTCAGGTTTTCAGATGAGCAGGTAGACAACTTGGGTGCAGTGTTGGACAATGTATGCTAGATCCATAACATTATCAGCAGTGGAACTATTACAGATGTGAGTCAAGAACTGATACTTTATTCAAGTAGAGGACATCTCTGGTGGTTCCTCTGAACTGGGCCTCACAAAAGGAAAACATAAAGGTTGTTAGTTTGCCCTGACCATTTAAATCCAAGCAACCAAAATAGTGGTTAGAATCAGTGGAGCTGTCCCCCTGGCCCAGTGGAGCCATATGAATTATAAGCAAAGTGCCAACCCGAAGGACTCTTTTATAGGGATAAGCACATTTTTTTGCCTGATACAGATTTGCGACAAAATTCACTACTTTGTCAGTGGCAAAAATATTTCACCACGCATTTTGATTTGCTGGATAACGATTGCTCTTTTGCATGCGAAAAAAAATGTTAAATAAACTCCAATTGACTCCAATGTATTTGGCATAAGAAACACTAGCTATTGACAAATGCATTTTGGCGCAAGAAAAAATGCTGCGAAAAACGCCCATTGTCTCCATTGTCTCATTCGCCAAAGATTCACCATTTGCAGTTGTAGAACTACTCTTATATATGGCTGTAGTAAGAATATAATGGAAGGGGGGGGGGGGCGGATAGAAAAAATTATCCCCAGAAAGGATAGACATAATGCAAATGAATTTCCATTGTGTGAATACTTTTTCCTTTGTAGCTCACCTTAACGGGTTGGGTCACCTTTACAATAACTTTTGGTATGATGTAGAGAATGCTATTCTGAAACAATTTGCAATTGGTCTTTTGCAGGTTTTGAACTATTTAGCTTTTTGTTCAGCAGCTCTTGTAATTTCTGGTGTTATCTGGTTGCTAGGGGCCAAATGAACCTAGCAACCAAGCAGTGGTTATAAAGAGAGACAGATATATGAATAGAGGAGGGTCTAAATAGAAAGATAAGTAAGTAGAAGTAACAATACAACAACAATAAAATAGTAGCCTCACAGATCAATTGTTTGTTGGCTGCTGGGGTCAGTGACCCCCTTTTGAAAGCTGGGAAGAGTCAGAAGAAAAAGACAAATAATTCAAAATCTGGTTCCACAAAATGAAAGGAACCCATGTTACTTGTAAGAACCATTTCCTAACCTATATCTTAGAATTATGGTGACATACAACCCCTTCCTCATTGTGAACTGATGGATTCTGGGACTTGAAGTCCCTCTGCTTTCCAGAGAATGTGTGCACCACCCATGATGGTTAGCAGAGGGCCCAGAATCCATTACACCACATGTAACAAAGGTGAGGAATGCATTAAACTGTGAGCCTAAGGGCTTTGGAGTCAAATAGTGTGCTGGCAGGGACCATCATGGCTCCTTTCAATCTGTGGAATCAAATATGTCTGTTTAATGCAAAATACATTTATATTTGTTTTCAGAAGTTCAAATAGTGTTTATATTTGTAGGAACCATGCAGCAGTGTGGAAGGTGAGATAGAAGATATATAACATTCTGTTTTTATTTGAGGGAATCAGTGCCTCCAAGGACTTGTGTTTAAAGTCATCCCTGGTCTTCCCAGTCCCTACATTCACTTTCATCAGATTCATTAAGAGTTCTAATATTCTACTATCTACTACATTTTACCTGCAGTTTTCTTGAAACCCCTTTTATCAAATTTCATATGTTTATTTAGTGTTGTTTCCTACATGAATATGTGCATAAGAATGCTCAAGGTTTGTGCTTGGCATTTAAATACTGACACTCAGGAAAGGAAACAGGTTAAACCATGAGTTTTTGCTTGGAAGACTACAAGCCTACAGGACTGTTAGGGGTCTAGGGATAAATGCTTTTTACTGTGTTTCCTATGTATAAAATTATAGTTATTTTCAAATGTAACTTAGCTTTGAGGTGACCTCTTTGGACATGGATGATTACTATGGAGAAAACTTTGGTCCCAATGGTCCCAAATTGTGAAGAACAGTCCCCAATAATCAACCCCAGAAGATGGTTCTTACTGAAGAGGGGTTGGGACTCTGAGGTGTGTCCTGGGCATTGCCATGGCAGATCAGGGCAGGGTTTAAAGAATAAAGGTTGTAAGTTTGCCCTGACCATTTAACCCCAAGCAACCAAAATAGTGGTAACAATCTGTGGAGCTGTCCCCCTAGCCCAGTTGAGCCATATCAATTATAAACAAAGTCCCAACCTGAAGGACTCTTTTATAGGGATGAGCACATCAAGCCCAGAAGATGGTTCTTACTGAAAAGGGGTTGGGAATGACTCTGAGGTGTGTCCTGGGCATTGCCATGGCAGATCAGGGCAGGGTTTAAAGAATAAAGGTTGTAAGTTTGCCCCAAAATTGTGAAGAACAATCCCCAATAATCAACCCCAGAAGATGGTTCTTACTGAAAAGGGGTAGGGAATGACTCTGAGGTGTGTCCTTGGCATTGCCATGGCAGATCAGGGCAGGGTTTAAAGTGTTTTGATGTTCAATATTCAAATGGTGCGTGGATGCTTGCTACCACATGACTATCATATTACTATAATCTATTGTAAATGTAAGAAAACTGAGAATTCAGTAGGCGGGGCACTAATTCCACAAAGCTGGTGATCTTCTTCAGTACAGTAATAAACTTTATTATTCTCTTCTCTTTAAAGGTGGAACTCCAAGTCTACTGCTATGGTACACTTTGAATTGACACGATTAAGTATTTATCTCTTTCCCTCTCGGTCTCAAATAATATATGGAACCTTTATCCTTGGTGGTTTGATGCCTGTCCTTATGCCAATCTACACAACAAAGGAAAATACGAAATGGGCACAGATTTTTCAAACATCAGAAGTCACCTGAATATTTTATAAGGGGCTTATCCTATATTTATTTAATTGCAAGCCGACATAATTTGCAGCTCGGTAGCTCCTTAGCACCTGACTAAAAAAGGTTCAATTCCCTCGAAACGTTAAGCTCTAATTAATGATGGCTCATAATTAAATTAATATGGGATAAGTCTCTTATAAAATATTCAAGTCCCTCCTGATATTTGAAGGTCTAAGCCCTTGTCTGCTTTTGCTGTCTGAAATGCCAAATTAATATGTTACTAACATGTTGATCTCATCCACAGTGACCAATTGGAAGTTCCAACCCACGTGTTTCCTGAGTATGGCAATAATCACATTTAATGTATTGTAGAGAGATAGGTGATAGATAGATAGATAGATAGATAGATATGAGTATAGATGATAGATAGATAGATAGAGATGTTCTTATATTCTTAACACCCAAATTAAGTCTTAAAGATAAGACAAGTTTAGGCATATTTACCATCTATACATGTACCATCATGTATTTATAAAATGTCACGATAATTCTGCTATTGGTCGTATGAAAATTTTGACTTAACTCGAACATTTCTAGTATTTGAAGCCTTCCATCAGACACAATGGTACTCGACAGATCAAACCTGCTGAATTTATATTCCCAAGAAAATAGTAACCAAAGCATTCATAAATCTCAAAGTGTTTAAGTTATTTTCCATAAACTTTCCAAAAAACTTTTCATGGAACTATATCGGGAAACATCAAGTACTGGCGAAAACCCATTCGTAAATTTTGAAATTATCTAGAAGTAAAAAAAAGTATATGTGTCCCTTGGGGACAAAATTGGATTTATTTTTACTTCTAGATAATCTAGAATGGGTTTTCGTAAATTATCATGACATTTCATAAATACAACAATCATCGAGTTTAATTTGAATTTATTCCATGTCGATTATATACAACTTTCAAGGTCAGAAAAAAATGGCTTTTAGTAAATCAGCCCCAAGTGTGATGTTTCAGGGTCTTCCTGCTGATATGATTCCGCTTGGCAAAGACAAGAGATCCTCTGCACTATAGGAAAACTATACCCCCAAACTACAGTGGCTTGCAAAAGTATTCGGCCCCCTTGAACTTTTCCACATTTTGTCACATTACAGCCACAAACATGAATCAATTTTATTGGAATTCCACGTGAAAGACCAATACAAAGTGGTGTACACGTGAGAAGTGGAACGAAAATCATACATGATTCCAAACATTTTTTACAAATAAATAACTGCAAAGTGGGGTGTGCGTAATTATTCGACCCCCTTTGGTCTGAGTGCAGTCAGTTGCCCATAGACATTGCCTGATGAGTGCTAATGACTAAATAGAGTGCACCTGTGTGTAATCTAATGTCAGTACAAATACAGCTGCTCTGTGACGGCCTCAGAGGTTGTCTAAGAGAATATTGGGAGCAACAACACCATGAAGTCCAAAGAACACACCAGACAGGTCAGGGATAAAGTTATTGAGAAATTTAAAGCAGGCTTAGGCTACAAAAAGATTTCCAAAGCCTTGAACATCCCACGGAGCACTGTTCCACCGATCATTCAGAAGTGGAAGGAGTATGGCACAACTGTAAACCTACCAAGACAAGGCCGTCCCCCTAAACTCACAGGCCGAACAAGGAGAGCGCTGATCAGAAATGCAGCCAAGAGGCCCATGGTGACTCTGGGGGAGCTGCAGAGATCTACAGATCAGGTGGGGGAATCTGTCCATAGGACAACTATTAGTCGTGCACTGCACAAAGTTGGCCTTTATGGAAGAGTGGCAAGAAGAAAGCCTTTGTTAACAGAAAACCATAAGAAGTCCCGTTTGCAGTTTGCCACAAGCCATGTGGGGGACACAGCAAACATGTGGAAGAAGGTGCTCTGGTCAGATGAGACCAAAATGCAAAACGCTATGTGTGACGGAAAACTAACACTGCACATCACTCTGAACACACCATCCCCACTGTCAAATATGGTGGTGGCAGCATCATGCTCTGGGGGGGCTTCTCTTCAGCAGGGACAGGGAAGCTGGTCAGAGTTGATGGGAAGATGGATGGAGCCAAATACAGGGCAATCTTGGAAGAAAACCTCTTGGAGTCTGCAAAAGACTTGAGACTGGGGCAGAGGTTCACCTTCCAGCAGGACAACGACCCTAAACATAAAGCCAGGGCAACAATGGAATGGTTTAAAACAAAACATATCCATGTGTTAGAATGGCCCAGTCACAGTCCAGATCTAAATCCAATGGAGAATCTGTGGCAAGATCTGAAAACTGCTGTTCACAAACGCTGTCCATCTAATCTGACTGAGCTGGAGCTGTTTTGCAAAGAAGAATGGGCAAGGATTTCAGTCTGTAGATGTGCAAAGCTGGTAGAGACATACCCTAAAAGCCTGGCAGCTGGAATTGCAGCAAAAGGTGGTTCTACAAAGTATTGACTCAGGGGGCTTAATAAGTACGCACACCCCACTTTGCAGTTATTTATTTGTAAAAAATGTTTGGAATCATGTATGATTTTCGTTCCACTTCTCACGTGTACACCACTTTGCATTGGTCTTTCACGTGGAATTCCAATAAAATTGATTCATGTTTGTGGCTGTAATGTGACAAAATGTGGAAAAGTTCAAGGGGGCCGAATACTTTTGCAAGCCGCTGTATGTAGGTCTCTATAAAAATATATTGCATAAACCAGCTCATATGTAAAACCTTGCTTCATCTAAAGTAACCATTTTCAGAAAAATATACTTTTGTAGTAGTATGTGCCATTGCGTACTCCTAAATAGAAAGTTGCCATTTAAGAATTAAGGGCCGCCCCCCTGGGATCATAGGATTCACAGTGCACACAAACAAGCCAAGGCACACATACATGCTAGGCCCCATCAGCCAATTAATGGACAGAGTTCTGCCTTTTGCTCCCACACTACTTCCTGTTACAGTTAGAGCTGCATTACTTCCTGTCAGCTGATCCCTGAGGGAGCACACAGCCCATCACTAAATGGGGGCTCAAGGAAAAGGATGTAAAAGGGCAAAATTTACTGATATATATATTCCAGTTTGGGAGATTTTGTGCATAAAGCAGTCAGTAGCATTACATGAACTTATTGGGACCCACAGCACACATCCCTGCCCAAAAACCTTGGGAAGATCATCTATTGTATACAAATATTGAAATTGTGCATAGCCCTACCAAGCTCTCAATACTTTGTGGCCCTTATCAGCTGCTTAATGATTTGGTCAGAAACTGGAGTTTAGTTCCTTTATTGAAAGAATGTGAGCAGGGGTTACTGGGCCTTCACCAGCAAACTATATAGGGCTTTATAACAATAAAGACTGAATTAAATAACACATTCTTAGCCACATAACTTTAGCATTTACAATCCTATTAGCTATAGAACCTGACCAGAAAAAATAATTAGATAAATAAGACAAACCCATTTTATTCTGAAAATCAGACTTAATTACCTGAGATAATATTTCCTTGGAATGATACACAAAATAATGAGAATTGAGAATTTTTATTTCAAAAATAACCTTCCTATAGGGTTTGTAAGCCAGTGAAAAAGCAAAATACAAGATAAAATATATCAGTCCTATTGAATGTACTTAGGGTCTTCAAACCATAAAATTGAAAGTCTCACTTCTTGAAAGGCGAATGGCTGATTTGGCGCAAACTAAGAAGAGAGTGGAATAGAATGGACTTCTGCACAATAACAGGTTATTGTCTGACAGAAGTCTGTGCAATCTTCTCACTTCAGAAAACAAATCTCTCTATAGAAGTAGCACAGTGTCTGTAGAATTTCAATACAGCAGAACAGAAAAGCAGAAATCAAAATGCCTTTTGGTGGTGGGCAGCAGAGTCTGTGACTTATAGCAATACTGTCTCAGCACAATGTCCTTATTTTTAAAATCCTGCTTCTTTTCTATGCACACATAAGGCTGCCCATAAATTAGACATAAAAGATCATACAAAACTTAAAGATTTTGTAGACTAATCCAGTGTACTAGGGAATTGCTTACAATGTAGTATGAGAAACCAAAAAATGCATGGTTACTCTATGTGACCATAAATAAGGGTGATTCTGATTGGACATTAGGGCTCATTTACATCCGCAAGCGCAGTAGGAAACTTGCTTTTTCCTCCAAAGTGAGTTGTGGCTAAAACCAGTTTCATTGAAGGTACTTGTGTCTAAAAGTGTTGTTTGCACTTCCGTGTAGTTTAGCTTGGTGTCACAAAATCCTTCCTGCCTTTCGTTCCGAATCAGCCAATGCTGTGCCTATTGACACAGGGGAACCCTGGAGTTATCAACACCTCCTGACCCTCAGGTCTCTTAGCACCCTGCATTAATAGGCACAGGGCACTTGCACAAAAAGAATAGGGCACCCGCGTCACTTGCATGGCCAATGCTGGAAGTTACGCAAGGCAGACATAGAAAATACTTGGTGCATCTGCTCTGGATATGTAATGAAGTGCACACAGTTATACCCATTTTGGCTAATTGGATGCAACTGCAGCAAATGGAATTTGGGGAAAAATGCTGCACTATGGGAAAAAAACATGTTGATTGCTCTTAAAATTACACACTGTGTCTAGGTAAGTTAGTGCACCCTTATATTTGTAATTATAATTGGGTCTACTGATGCTGATATATTTTAGCATATTATCAAGGTTAGGTCCACCAACATTAGGGTCATATTTATGTACTTATTTTCTGGTTGATGATTTCCAATGACTCCTTAGCTTCTTAACAGCTGCCCACAACAGACTGAGCATGTCCAGTGTTACCGACACTGGGTACTTTGTTCCTTCAAGTGCCTATTTAATGCCAATGATAGTGGTAGTTATTGTGGTAAAGGGTATCAGAAGCTCTCTGAACAACTTAATGTGGAGCAATATTGCAATATTAAGTTTAACAAAACCCAGATCCCTGGTTGTAACATCTGATTATGTGGTTCCAATTGGCAACTAAAATGCTACTGTAATACGATGTTAAATTTGTAGCATTAATGCCAGGGTCTCTATTGCCAAGTTGCCAACTTGCCCCCAACTGCACTTTTACATCTGACATATCTTCTAGGCCAGGCTGAAGTTTTTGGGTACATGCACATGAGATATCTGTTTGGACTTGAACCCCACATCCTATTTTTATTGGTTATAGTTATTTATTGGTTAGATTTGGTGGAATACTTTGTTTGCATTGATCCACTGTGCTTGAAGGGGTCATTGATACTGTTAAATTTGCCCTTTATCACAATAACTACTACTATGACTAGCATTTAAGTGGTTTCTTTGGCAGATATTTTGTTGAAGTCCCAAAGCAACATTTTTGGTGGCACTACAAGCTTTTCACTCAAACTTTTGCATCCGGTTCTTACACGAGCCTATTTGTATTTCTCAGAAAGCCATACAGGATATTGTGCCTTCTTTTCTATGCTCTTAGACTCCTTTTTGTCCAAACTTCTCGCTTTTTTAATATAAAATGAATGTTTTGTGTAAGACACAACGTCCACTTGTTTGGCACCAATACAAGCCAGAAAGTGTTACTAGATTTTCGCTTCAGCGTTTGCAACAAAATCCCCAGAGGGTTTCGCAAAGAGATTTACTTATGTGCTATGTAGAAATGTGCCAGAGAACGTCAACTTTATGTGTTTTAATATGTTTTTTTGGGAGGAATATTAAAAAGTACTTTAAGGATAATGTAGCCTTTTTCTGCTTTTGCTTGTGTACGTAAATTGTATCTGTTTTGCAAATAGCACAAGAAAAATGCTGCCAGAGTAATATTAAGTCAGTTAGCTCATTTTTTTTGCAGAGTCCATGGAATCTGTAGGGTTATATTTTGCTTGATGCCGGCTGTGCACTTTCCTGTTTCTATATAGACAAATATATATATATATTTATAGAGAAAGCAACTAGGAAACATATCACCAAAATGTTATAATATAGACTTAGCAAAAAGTCCTGAGAATCTAATCCGTTTATGGGGACTCACACATTAAGGTAAATTGAATTTTTTTCCATATAGCTGTATAATCCAAGAAGGCAATGACTGTGTGACCACAGAGGCAGCTTTATCAAAATTCATATTTGTGTAATTTATATGGTGTTTCTATACATTAACTAAACTCACCTTTTAAAAAAACATGAATGTTACCATATTTTTAGTGATGGGCAAATCTGTCCCGTTTAGCTTCGCCGAAAAATTTGCAAAAAATGAGCAAAACAGCGAAAATGTCACACTTCAGAAAAAGCGCCAACATTTTCCGGGGCAAATTTTGTTACCTGTTTTGCAAAAAAATCTGTCAATGGCAAAACCCGGAAATTCACTGCAAATCCATGCCTGCCGAATTATTTCGCCCATCACTACATATTTTAAAAAAAATCTGATTATAAATAGTTCAAATTTTACCTAGTACTAGTGATGGGAAAAATAATTCACCAGGCATGAATTTGCAGCGAATTTCCGCTTTTCGCCATTGGCGGGTTGTTTGTAAAACGGGCACCAAAATTCGGCGTGCAACAAAAAAATTGTCACCCATGTCAAAAAAAGTTGTCGTGCATAAAGAGATTTGCAAATTTTTTGGCGAAGCAAAATTGATGTGCGCAACAATTTTTTTTTTTGATGTGCGACATTTTCACCGTTTCGCAAACCTTTGGAAAGATATGCACATTTTTAGGCAAGGTGAAACAGGACAGATTTGCTGGACTTCTACATGCTTTTAGATGTCGAAGTTTTACATTATAGTTATTCACTTTTTTATTTTTTCCTTAATAGCTATCGAAAGTGTACGTTTTTTTAATGTTTATTCAATTTTACTGTATGTTTCTTAACACAAAAAAAACTTGATTCATGTAAAAAAAATTAGAACGTTAATTGATAACCCCCAAAATTTGACTGCTCTTTGGAATTCCCTTTTAATAATAACTAGTGATGAAAAAAATTGTTGCGCGCATCATTTTTTTTGACACAAGCAACAATTTTTTTTGTCGCGGGTGGCAATTTTTTTCCGTGCGCCAAATTTTGTCACCCCTTTTGCAAAAAAATCCGCCGATGGAGAACCACAGAAATTTGCCACGAATCCATGCCCATCACTAGTCTAGACCAGGGGTCAGAAACACCACATATTTTAAAATTAATTCCGTGAGAGCCAAACAATATGTTTGGCCGCGGATGCTTCGGGGCAAGGTAGGGTGGGTCCCAAGGATGCCAGATGCGGATGCGATGCAGAGGAGGGGGTGGCCTGCGTTCGGCGGATAGAAGACGTGTTTTAAGGCTTAGAACACGTCTTCTATCCACCGAGCGCAGGGGCAAGGTAGGGTGGGTGCAAAGGATGCCGGATGTGGATGCGATGCAGAGGAGGGCGTAAACATGTCTTCTATCTGCCGAGCGCAGGACACGCCCCCCGTTATTTATTTTTTTATTAAAGATTTGGCAGCGAGCCAGATGCAGCCATCAAAAGTGCCACATTTGGCTCCCGAGCCATAGGTTCCCTACCCCTGCTCTAGACCCATAGTACTATTAGTAAGTTTATTACTTCTGCTATATATATATAGGCATCAAGAAGTGGAATTATTTGTGCATTCAAATCCCATCATGTATATGTGGTTTAATGGTTTAAAATTAATTAATACAATCATTGGTTCAAGTCTATAACAGATTATATACATGTTAATGCAAACATATTAGGACCTATTTACAAATGGTAAGGGGTCGTGTCTCTTAGCACTTGCATCAGTAGCACTGGTAGGTGCAAGCTTCACTCTTCTCTATGAACTAGACTTGTATTTTGCATTTTCTCTTGTTTTTGGGCACCATGCCACATTTTTTTGTAAATGAGGCCCACTGTCTTTATCACAGTAGATGGCTTGTCAGATTATGGTCTCAACATTGGGCTTCAGAGGCAACAATTACTTCAGGTACAGCAACAGAGAACAACCAATACCCAGGCAGAAAGTCCATCCATTATCTGATTGCAAATTGAGCTGTGGTTATACAGCCAGGAATAACAGGAATGTGTCGACAGCCTACATAATTTTTTATGTCAATAAGCACCATAACACGGTTCGCCGAAATTTTCGGCATTTACACAAAGCATTAACCTTTCACTTGTGCATATTTCCCTAGGAAATTTCATTGGTAATCTCATTCCTAAACGGCCTACAGCTCGAATCAGAGAAATGGCTTTTGTAATTTTGCGCAGAATTTAATACTTCAGACCCATGGAGGTGAGTTTGAAAGGAAATAGCCTCCTCTTGGCAAATGTCTTCCTTCAAGGTTGCCATTGAAGTTATAAACAGGAACAATGGGATAGACTTTCAACATGAATGTCTGATGCAGGCAAGCCTCTGAAAATACGTCCTGGTTATTCACTGCTCAATTTTAACAAGGGAACAAAAAACACTGGAAGTGTAAACTGTACTGAAATAATAATGAGAACTAAATTCCAGAACTTATCCAGGTGCATTGCTACAGTATTTGTGAATCTAGAAGGGATTATAAGATGGCATTTGAGCAAGGGGGCCATGTAAATCTGTTTTAACATAAGGCAAATAAATAGTGGGTAAATGGGTATTTATCTAGGAGGGAGAATCAGATTATATATCTCTAAAGAATGAAAGGTCAAAGCTCACATTTTCTTACAATCTATATAATCTCATTCACCCAAATGAAATTATTTATAATGCATATATCCCCTCCATTCTACAGCACCATTACATTTTTTTAAAAAAAAATAGCTTTCACCAGGCAGCCATTTTCCCTCCGAAACACATCATCAGTGACATTTACATCTGCAAACAGCACATGTGCGCTATAAAGTTAATTCACTAAAGAATGCAGGCTTACACAGGCAGAACTTAATTTTATAAAAAGTCCTGCTTTGATTGAGCACTACAGTGGTTAAGCTGAGCTCAGGAGAGGAGTTTAGGAGGAAAAAAATAGGAGCAGGCAGAAATACAGTTACCAAGCATCATGGGTATTTATCTAGGAGGGAGAATCAGATTATATATCTCTAAAGAATGAAAGGTCAAAGCCTACATTTTCTTACAATGTATATAATCTTATCCATCCACTCAAATGAAATTATTGTTAATGCATATACAGTATCCCCTCCGTTCTACAGCACCATTACATTTTTTAAAAAAAAATAGCAGCTTTCACCTGGCAGCCATTTTCCCTCCGGCACATCATCAGCGACATTTACATCTGCAAACAGCACATGTGCACTATAAAGTTCATTCACTAAAGAATGCAGGCTTACACAGGCAGAACTTACTTTGATAAAAAGTCCTGCTTTGATTGAGCACTACAGTAGTTAAGCTGAGCTCAGGAGAGGAGTTTAGGAGTAAAAAAATAGGAGCAGGCAGAAATACAGTTACCAAGCATCATGGGTATTTATCTAGGAGGGAGAATCAGATTATATATCTCTAAGGAATGAAAGGTCAAAGCCTACATTTTCTTACAATGTATATAATCTTATCCATCCACTCAAATGAAATTATTGTTAATGCATATACATTATCCCCTCCGTTCTACAGCACCATTACATTTAAAAAAAAAAAAAATAGCAGCTTTCACCTGGCAGCCATTTTCCCTCCGGCACATCATCAGTGACATTTACATCTGCAAACAGCACATGTGCACTATAAAGTTCATTCACTAAAGAATGCAGGCTTACACAGGCAGAACTTACGTTTATAAAAAGTCCTGCTTTGATTGAGCACTTCAATGGTTAAGCTGAGCTTAGGAGAGTCGTTTAGGAGGAAGAAAATAGGACCAGGCAGCTAGAGCAGAGTTTCTATGGGAATCAGCAATGTCATCTATTGATTGGCTGCTAGACTAGAGGGAGTGTTTAGTAATCTGAGCTAAGGAGCATGCTCAGTAGCCAACAGCCAAAGTACATTCCTGAAGGAGAGGGCAGAGTGGATCTGAGGAGGCGAAGGTATCCTAAGTGATTAAGGGGATGCTGCAGCCTTACTATTTATATTTGAACAGCTGGAGGGGCAGATATTTACAGATTTCAAAGAGACTTTTCACTGATGATCCCTTCTGCTGCTGGCTCCCTACTCTACTTGATAAGTCACTGCTAGCCCTGAATAACTATTGCAGTATTTATTTGCTCCTATTGAAAGTCTGGTAAGGTCTAAATGACCTCAAATTCTTCCTCGAATAAAGTATTATTATATAGCATTTATGATATTCTTGCAATGTTTTGAATCAAAGGATATTTAAAATTAATTTACCCACCTAAAAAATACACATTGAAAGAATCCTTCACACAATGTAAATAAAGCAAATCTAAAGAAGTACCCTAATTGTTTGCAATGCGATTCTCTCTGTTTTTATGATGAGTATGTTTTTTTTTACCCTTTTTATTATTCAACACACATACCCTAAGAGCGAATTTGAATTGAAAATATGTTGTTTATCTCAGTTCAATAAACAACAATGACTCCCTTTGTCAAAATTGCTCTGTTATGACATAGTTTTAATTGACTCTTGAACACTAAACTATAGGGAAATCATGGGTTTGATAAGCATATGCATTTATGCCATTAGAGCATAAACTCACTATAGAGTAAAATGGATTAGACATTGCCGTACTGAATCAACCTGGTCAAACAACAAATGAAAAATAAATGAGCACTTTCACAATTTTAAAAAAAAAGATGCAGAATTAGGAATGGAGTGTGCAGCTAAGGCTCTGTTTGACTGCTTGAAATTAATGTAGTTCAAAGGAAAAAGATAATTCATTTATTTCTGTGGACACAATAAAATCCGTGTGATGTGATGGCCATGAATGAAAAACCTTGGAATTTTCCATGTTTAAACATACCATGTTAGGGAATATATCACATTCCCATTCTCAGCTTCTAAGGAATCTCTTTCAAACCCATGTACATTGGTATATATTGACCTGAAACTTTATCTTAATTCTTTGGGGCACATTTACTAATCCACGAACGTCCGAAAAGCGCCCAAATGCGTTTTTTTTGTAATGATCGGTATTTTGCGACTTTTGCGACAATTCACGAAATTTGTAATGGCTATGAAAAAGTCGCGACAATTCACGAAAGTCATAATGGCTATGAAAAAGTCGCGACAATTCACGAAATTTGTAATGGCTATTAAAAAGTCGCGACAATTCGCGCAAGTCGTAACGGCTACGAAAAAGTCGCAAAAAAATTAAAAAAGTCGCAAATTTTTCCCATTCGGATTCGTGGATTAGTAAATCAGCCCTTTTAAATCTAAGGATGAAACCATTCTCCTGGGCAGTGGAAGGGGGCCAAGTTTGAAGGCCACTGACGGTAAAAAGGTGGGTTGTGTGCTGAGGATGAGTAGCATAATGAATGTTACTACATGGCCATATCTTGATATATGTGTTACCTTGTTATGGATAAAAAGGGGCTCAAGCAAAAGATGAACCTCTAAAGATGATTAGACTCCAAAATTATACAGTACAATCAGGGTCGGACTGAGGGGTCCGAGGTGCCCTGCACCCCCCAAGGTGCCCCCGCTGGCCGTGTCCCCTGCAGGGGCCCCGCTGCACAACCCTAACCCCCCCCGCGCAGGGCTCCCCACCATCCGCCCGACATCCTCCCCTGAACACGCGTAAGTAAAATGCGTCAGGGGAGATCACAGGTGGTAACAGAGATTGGATCTTGGCCGCCGGGCCCACCGGGTTTTTTCCCGGTGGCCCAGTCCGTCCCTGATTACAATGACTAACACTCAACAGCACAACAACTAATCATCTTTATAGTTCCTCCTGCTTCCCACTCTGTCCTCCTGTTCCCCGCTCTGTCCTCCTGCTCCTGCTGCATCCTCCTGCTTCCCACTCAGTCCTCCTGCTCCCCGCTCTGTCCTCTTGCTCCCCGCTCTGTCCTCTTGCTCCCCACTCTGTCCTCCTGCTCCCCGCTGCATACTCCTGCTTCCCGCACTGGCATGGCTGGTGGGGTCCCAGTGCGACGCTGATTGTTATATAATAGTACAAGTCTAATCATCTTTAGAGCTTTATCTTTTGCTTGAGCCCTTTTTTAATCCATAACAAGGTAACAAATATATCAAGATATAGCCATGTACTCTGTCCTCAAGTCCCTGCATTTGTAAATGAACTCCTATGTCTTATGAATGGTCTTAGGCCAAGACTAAAACGTTTGTTTGTATTTTTATTTTCCTGGATGAAATACTGTAAATTGAGTTACTTCTATGCCCTGGCTGAGCACCAAAGTAACTGTATAAATAAAATCACTTTAGCACTTCTTTAACATGTAATTTTAATGACCGAATTTCCTTTTTTTCCGTCACCTTTATTTTAAACAATGAATGCAACTGACCTCATTAGAGTCAATACATAAAGAAAGATAACAAGTTCTGATTAAAATTCTTTACAGGCAGAGAGCTTGTGACCCAGAGCTCATATGATCAATATTTCTACACATGAAGTAAATCACTTATACAGTATTATTAAAGCACCTTCAAACTCACCGTAATATACTCATTGGAGGGCATTTCTGTGGCAAGATAGGGAGGGGTCAGATATATAACACCAGAACGCAAAAGCACCGTTGACATGAGATTAGCTTTGAAATATGGGAGGCCTTCATCAATTACATAGGGAAGGGTATTAAAAGGAATCCTTTGAAGCAATTAAAACTGAATTTACAGTAGATGCTAAGGAGTTGCCTAACGATATTATTTTATGTTTATAACTGCAATTAGAAAGCCCACGCCTTCCATATTATGTAAATGACAGTTACCAAGAAACCTGTGTTTTTTTAAAGGTTCATAGTGAAAATACTACCAGAAATCTCTTCCCATAATAATAATAATCTATTTGCATCCATATTTATATTCTGTGTAGTCCTCCCTGGCGCTGCTCGGGAGCTCAGCAAACTGTCTAACTAGCACATAATTTATCGTTTTAGTGTAAAGGGCGTATCCCTTGATAGAATTCTAAAGACAAGATATACACTGTACATGTAGATACCTCCTTCAGACTATAATCATCATCCTCTACGAATGTTCACCCTGGTCCCTAAAGACATCTGTCCCTTAATCCAGACATTAGTTTAATTTTATGAAGCCCTTCCCTTGTATTTTTTTATGCTACTCCACTCTGCTTTATGTCTCCACTCTTCAAGGAGAAATGCAGGATCTAAAAACCAACCTCATTTACCATGGCTACAAGTTCAAGTGATGGACCATTAGGAGATGCCAAGTTGCTTCCCTTATGGCATATACACAGAGCACTTGCACTCGTATCCATGCAACCACGACTGGAATAAAAATCCGTTAGCAGGTGTTTTGTACAATGATGCCTTGCAGCTTACATACCCTGGTGCTTCTGTCACGTGAGGCCACCATTCTGTGAGTGCAAAGAGTACTACCCATGAGTAGGTGGCACAACGAGCAAAAACATGGCATTGTAGGCATGTAATTTCTACTTTGCACCTTACACTTTCCTATTGTAAGATAGATATGGAAGTGATGAAACCATTGTAACTACACAGGATCAGATTATTTAGGAGGATTATTTTGCATTAAATAAGGCCCCTGGCATTTAGGAAGAGTTTTATTGAGCTAAATTAGTTTAAAGGAGAAGGAAAGGCTAATAAAGAGTTAATCTCAAGCTGCAGGCATACCTTCAGTTGTCTCAATAGTGCCCTTAAGTCTCCCCATATTTCACCTGTTCAGATGATCAGAAGCCAAACAGGAAGAAAAAACGCTGAGCTGTGTAAAGAAAGTTCCCATAATGCCTCACTCCTGCACCGAGACCCAGACCCGTGTACATGCTCAGTTAGTAAGACTATGAGGAATCTTCCTGCTGATTGGCTCAGATCACACAGTTCTTAGCATTCTTGAGGGAGGGGGAGCAGGAGAGGGGAGAGAGCTGCGTGTCTCTAGCAGTGTAAAACAGACACAACAAATCTTTTGACAGAGGACTCAGTGCAGCGTTTCTGTGAGTGCTTATGGCTGTATTTACATAGACCTTTCTGATAAAGCTTACTTAGTTTTTACCTTTCCTTCTCCTTTAAGAGCACAAGCCTGGACTACACATCCCAAAATGCTTAAAAACCTTAATATATCAAAGAATGCTGGGGTTTGTAGTCTAACTCTTGGATAAAAGTACTGGCTGAGTCATGGGCATAATGCTGAACTAGACTTTTCCAATAAGCTTAAATTTGCTTTTATGAGCCTATTTTGGCTCCCCCAGCTGAAGGCTCAGGGTGGTGCAATGGGGCCCTTTAATTACTGTGGTAAGCTACCTTTGACAATAATTTTATATGCTGTGTAAAACTAAATTATTCAAAGTAACGGTAAAAATCTGTGTAAAATTAATGGTGAATTTCGCCAGATTTGACACCATTTTACATAATTTCTGTTGGAAGAAAATGCATAAGAAATGACACAATTTTTTTTTATGTGGCAAAGCCTTATGATATATGGGCAAATTTTGACAAATAAAGTGCAGCGGATTATCTGGGTTTATATCCTCTTTAAGGGGGTGTTTACTAGAGAGAATGATTATGAATCTGGCGATTGACCAGCAAATTAGACCATTTGATCACATCTGTTGGGGGGGTCAGCCAATGACACGAGGGTCTGCTTGTCTGCAAGTGGTAGCTCATTATTAGTTATGGGTGAAATAATTTGCCAGGCATGGAATTTCCACGTTTTGCCATTCGTGTTTTTTTTCATGAAATGGAAAAATTCGCCTTGCATCCAAAAATTGTTGCCTGCATCAAAAAATTGACACCCCTGTCAAAAAAAAATTGTCGTGCAAGTAAAGAAAAATTACACATGTAAAAAAAAAATCACATGTGTAATTTTTTGGATGTGTGACTTTTTTTTTGACACGCGTAATTTATTTTTGACACCCTGTTTCACGAAAGTTTCGGTAAAGCAAACTGGGACAGATCTACTCATCACTTATCATTATTTATTCAGTTAGATTACAGTGAGTTTTCAATATACTTTTCAATATACAGGTATGGGACCTGTTATCCAGAATGCTCGGGACCTGGGGTTTTCCGGATAAGGGATCTTTATGTAATTTGGATCTCCATAACTTAAGTCTGCTAAAAATTAGGCTTGTTTTGCCTCCAATAAGGGGTAATTATATCTTACAAGTACAGGTACTGTTTTATTATTACAGAGAAAAGGGAATCATTTAACCATGAAATAAACCCAATAGGGCTGTTCTGCCCCCAATAAGGGGTAATTATATCTTAGTTGGGATCAAGTACAGGTACTGTTTTATTATTACAGAGAAAAGGGAATCATTTAACCATTAAATAAACCCAATAGGGCTGTTCTGCCCCCAATATGGGGTAATTATATCTTAGTTGGGATCAAGTACAGATACTGTTTTATTATTACAGAGAAAAGGGAATCATTTAACCATTAAATAAACCCAATAGGGCTGTTCTGCCCCCAATAAGGGGTAATTATATCTTAGTTGGGATCAAGTACAGGTACTGTTTTATTATTACAGAGAAAAGGGAATCATTTAACCATTAAATAAACCCAATAGGGCTGTTCTGCCCCCAATAAGGGGTAATTATATCTTAGTTGGGATCAAGTACAGGTACTGTTTTATTATTACAGAGAAAAGGGAATCATTTAACCATTAAATAAACCCAATAGGGCTGTTCTGCCCCCAATAAGGGGTAATTATATCTTAGTTGGGATCAAGTACAGGTACTGTTTTATTATTACAGAGAAAAGGGAATCATTTAACCATTAAATAAACCCAATAGGGCTGTTCTGCCCCAATAAGGGGTAATTATATCTTAGTTGGGATCAAGTACAAGGTACTGTTTTATAAATACAGGGAAAAGGGAAATCATTTTTAAAAATTATAATTATTTGCTTATAATGGAGTCTATTTCCGGATTAGGGATCCCATGCCTGTACTTTTCTTTACACAAATGTGCTACTCCGTCTTATACTGCTATGTGGAATGAAATGGTAAAAAATAATCCTGTTTTGTTCAAAGGTGAATTCTTCACCATTCCTATGTGATTATTCTATTTAGGAGAGATTTGCAAAAACATATTTATCAGCTAGTTTTTCCTTTGACGCCATTTAAATTGTGAATTACATTCATCAAAGTGATTTGTATAAAACAGGGTTAAATAAATTATGTTTGGCTGAAAACATATAACTAAAGAGATTTTGCTGAATGTGATGAAATTAGGACAAAGTTTCAATTCTGTCCAATTTAGTTTTTTCCTTTTTTTTCTGCTGTTCTCAATTTAACCTAAGACTTAGAGTACAAATGAATAAAACAAAACCATCTGATTCCCTTATAGAGCAATTTATTCTACCCAGTTCTATCCAGTCTTTATGATATGAATCAAGCTGATTGCCAACTCAGCTTTTTAAACATAAAATAGATTAATATGTTTTAGCTCAACCATGCACAGTGTAATTTTCATATGAATAATGTCTATTAAAAGTGGGTTTAACAGCCCACTGTACCTCTAGAAATGTAACTTTGCATAACCTCCCTATGGAGGGGTATTCACGCTTAACAAGCACCTAGTTTGACTGGCAGGGTTCAACTTCCAACACACACATTAATAGATCCCTAAATAGTTGGTTCTATAGCATTCATGTTTGTAGTTCAAAGTCAAGATGGTCTACATCTTCAGAAATAGGGGTAACACTATCTTGCTATTCTGTAAATAGCATATAGAATACATTATGCTATAGAGCAGTGGTTCCCAACCTTTTTTGCACCACGGACCGGTTTCAAGCAAGACAATTTTTCCAAGGACCGGGGATGGGGAGTGTGGCGCAACTAGTGCTAGTTAAGTTTTATATTATGCACTTTACTATTAATATTCTTATTACATACAGCTTAATAAAGTACTTTGGTCGTAATCAGTAGAAATCTTCCTGGGCTTCGCATAGCTATTGTCATGGCTGTGTAACGCATCAGGGAGTTGGGATCACAAGTAATTGGGACCAGAGGTGGCCCGGTTCAGCACAGCCCACGGCCGGCACCGGGCACTGGTCCCCGGACCGGTGGTTGGAGACCCCTGCTATAGAGCAGGGGTCCCCAATATTGTTTACTGGTTAGCCACATTCAAATATAAAAAGAGTTAGAGAGCACCATAAGAATGAAAACATTTCCTGGGAGTGACAAGAAAGGGCTGTTATTGGCTATTTGGTAGCCGCTACATGGACCGGCAGCCTACAGGAGGTTCTGTTTGGTAGTAACCTGGTTTTCATGCAACCAAAACTTGCCTCCAAGCCAGGAGTTCAAAAATAAGCACATGATTTGGGGCAACTGGGACCAATATGCAAGGGACTGGTGATCAACATGTTGCTCTTTGGGGATCACTGCTATAGACAATGTGGCAAATAGAATATGCTGTGTACCCTTACAGTCAGTTGTAGTGATGAGTGAATTTGGCCCATTTCGCTTTGCCGAAAAATGTGCAAATCTTTCGAAAGATTCACAAAATGGCAAGAAATTAGTGAAATGGCAAAAATGATGCACACGCTTGTCACTCTTCGAATTTTGTTGACCGTTTTGCGAAACAATGGCAAAACGTGGAAATTTGCCGCAAATCTATGCCTGCCAAATAATTTCACCCACGCCCCATCACTAGTCAGTAGCAGATGCTGCATACAAAAAATGAGTATAGTGCTACTGAATTATATGTGGTATCTAGTACAAATAAGTATGTAGTAGTGCTAAATTGTTAGGGCTATGTAGCAGAGTAGGCTGATCCTCCACCACACAGCTACATTAAAGTCAGTATCTAGTGGATGGGCCACCAAAAAAAGGACCAACAATGGTAGATATTGACAACTAGAAGCAAGAGGTACCTTAGAACCATATCTGTTCAATGGTCTTACTTTTTTTTACAAGAATTTGCTTTTGCCACCACATATAGTTTGTATGTCTATGAAGGGTTTTTCACACCAGGATCAATAAGGGTAAGGCAATCCCTAAAGCCTAGCCATAATGATTGAACTTGTTCAGGCAGGTATTAGCTGAAACCTAATGAAGTGTGAAAGCGTGACCCAGTCATAAGGGCTTATTTATCAGTTTTCGAGTTTGTATTCCTAAATCAAATAAACTTGCGTATCGAATGCTTGCTTATTTATTAATGTGGTAAACCCATGCGATAAAAAAACTTGAATACCTTGAATTTTCGTGTTTATAAACTTGAATAAAACTTTAAAAATATGGCTTGACTTAGCTTAGGAGAACTCCCATTGACTTCTATTGAAACTTGCAAGATTTTAGGTGGCACATTTTTACATTCGAGTTTTCTGTTATTTTGAGTTTTTGAACCAGAACTTGAATTTGAATTTTTTTAGCACAATAAAGCTTGAATTGTGAAAAAAAACTCGACTGTTAATACCATTAATGTAATTGAAGAGAATTGAGAAACAGAACTTGTAGCAGCAGAAATGGTTTTTCATGGTAAAAGTTGGGGAATGCCCTACTAGGATTCCCTTAATTACTTTAGGAGAAGCAAACGTGGACATTTTTTTGTTTCCTTATGGGGATCAGTGATGCTGAGGGTCACAGTAAAGAGTTTCACTTGATAGATAGTGAAGAGTGAATCTGTCCCATCATGCTTTGCCTGTGAAACAAAGAAAATTTGCAAAATGCATTGAAGTCAGTGGGCAGCAAAACCTGGCAAAAAGTTTCGCTCATTACTAATGATGATGGACAATAGTACTTTTTTAGCCATATTAACTATTTCATTGTGTAATTTTATACTTTCCAGGCCCATGAAAAAGTAATTCTGGGGTCAGAATGATGATTTAGTGATTTGTAATTCAGGAGGTTGCAAGATATTTTGTTGGTTCCTCCTAGTTTTCTAGATATTTTTTAGATATTTTTATTCTTATTATACACTTGGAGGCTTACTGTTATTTATCAAAATCTGAATTTGTGAATTGTGAAGTTTTTTTTTAATTTGAAAAAACTTGAAATTTTACCAAACTCGACTTATTAAAAAAAACTGAATATATAGTTACATAGTTACATAGTTACATAGGGTTGAAAAAAGACCAGTGTCCATCAAGTTCAACCCATCCAAGTAAACCCAGCACACCTAACCCACACCTACCAATCTATACACTCACATACATAAACTATATATACAACCACTAATACTAACTGTAGATATTAGTATCACAATAGCCTTGGATATTCTGATTGATCAAGAACTCATCCAGGCCCCTCTTAAAGGCATTAACAGAATCTGCCATTACCACATCACTAGGAAGGGCATTCCACAACCTCACTGCCCTCACCGTGAAAAACCCCCTACGCTGCTTCAAATGGAAGCTCCGTTCCTCTAATCTAAAGGGGTGACCTCTGGTGCGTTGATTGTTTTTATGGGAAAAAAGAACATCCCCCAACTGCCTATAATCCCCTCTAATGTACATGTACAGAGTAACCATGTCCCCTCGCAAGCGCCTCTTTTCCAGAGAAAACAACCCCAACCTCGACAGTCTAACCTCATAGTTTAACCCTTCCATCCCCTTAACCAGTTTAGTTGCACATCTCTGCACTTTCTCCAGCTCATTAATATCCTTCTTAAGGACTGGAGCCCAAAACTGCCCCCCATACTCAAGGTGAGGCCTTACCAGGGACCTATAAAGGGGCAAAATTATGTTCTCATCCCTTGAGTCAATGCCCTTTTTTATACAAGACAGCACTTTATTTGCTTTAGTAGCCACAGAATGACACTGCCTGGAATTAGACAACTTGTTATCAACAAAAACCCCTAGATCCTTCTCCATTAAGGATACCCCCAACACACTACCATTCAGTAGATAGTTATATAAAAATATAGAATATAAAAATATATAAAAAAAACTTGATTGAACAAAACCTTGAAAAAAACTAGAATGCATCAAATTTGTATTCTATGCATCATTACAAAAAAAATAAAAAAACTCAAATTGAAAAAAAAAATTAAATCGCATTTTGCCTAGGACAAGATTTTGCATAGAACCACTACCATTGACTTCTACATGAACTTGCAAGCTTAAATACAAAGATTTGAATTCAAGTTTTTCAAATTGTTTGAACTTAATATAAATCTTGAACATATGATTTTTGGAAGCCCTCATTCAAATTCATGTTATTGTACAAGAAAATTTGAATTGGGTCAAAAAAAATAATTTGACCATTGATAAATCAACCCCTTGTAATATAGCTTACTGTCAGTTCAGTTAAAACTTCAAAGAAGAGAGAATGAAATACCTTGAATACATTCAGCTCAAGATGCCTTCTGCAGAACTGGGTCCAGATTTAATTTGAACCACTAAGTTGATTTCAGAATTCATGTGTTTTAGTACAAGAAATTTGAATTGTGGCAAAAAATGTAATTTGACCATTGGCAAATCAACTAGTGATGAGTTATTTTTTTTGGCAGGCATGGATTCGCAGCGAATTTCCACATTTCGCCATTGGTGAATTGTTTCGCGAAACTTCAGTGAAAATTGCACGGGAAAATTTGTCGCATATCAAAAAAAGTTGCGGTCGCAATAGGTGTGGTCCCGTCAAATTGCCCGTGTTTGCGGCAAAATAGGGGTGACAAAGTGGGTGGAAAAAAAGACGCAGGAGACAAAAAAGACATGGGCGACAAAGAAGTCACGCAACAAATGCGTTTCGCGTATTTTTCGCCGTCTCATGAATTTTCCTGTTCTTTCGTGATTTTTCCGGCGAAACGAGACAGATTTGTTCATCACTAAAATCAACCCCTTGTAATATAGCTTACTGTCAGTTTAGTTAAAACTCCAAAGAAGAGAGAATGAATGAAATACTTTGAATACATTCAGCTCAAGATGCCTTCTGCAGGACAGGGTCCAGATTTAATTTGGACCAGTAAGTTGATCCTTCAAAAGAAAGTTAGAACAGAACAGTTAGTTCGATTCCAACCTGTGCTTACTTCTCCATCATAGAGTTGACCATTCACCAACATTGGGCTGTCCAGTTATAGGTCCATATCTTGGGGAAAAACACTCTTTTGTTTCTGGTTTTAATGGGATTGAAGGAAAGGACGTTGAATCTGCTTTAGGGTAACTCAATTGAGTTTAATAGGCATAGTCAAAATGTATAATTTAGCAGTTATACCAATTACACAAAAGCACAGTCGATGACTGTAAGTCAAGGTCTTCTCATGTCATTGTGAAAGGCAGTAATGCCGACACCTGGACTTAAATTTTTTTTTTTAATATAAGCTGGCATTCATATCAAACCAAACAAAGTTTTACAATATAAAATAGGCTTAGTGCATCATGTCTAATCTTAATCCCAAGTCTGCATAGGCAATTTAACCCTTAGGCCAGTATGCTTGTATCCCACTTATGGAATTGTTAATAGATTTCCTCGTTTTGTGTGAGACATTGTGAATGATCTGATGAGGTCTTTCTTATGCTAAAATATTGGTGCTTGTAGTCCACCTTTAAGGAGATATGTTTTAAAAAAAAACTGCTGGAGTTTTCTGCCTCTTGACAACATCCCAGCTGTAGACTAGCAAGAGCAATCCTCCCGTGGCAGTTTTAATTATCGGCACTGGCGATACCATCAGTAAGTGTGTAATTACGTGTCAGTTTCCTGGCTGTTGGGTATGAAAAGTGGAACTGGTGAAATGATGATTGTTGAAGCTGTAGGCTCATATTTAAACAATTCAAAATGTGTAACTGGCAGTGTCATTAAACAGAGAGAGCCTGACCCCAGCTGTCAGTTACTTCTTTATGCAGATTTTTTTTTTCCCTTTTTATGCTGTCTGTCAAAAGAGCTTCATCATTTGGAAGGGGACAGGAGAGGAAGCCAATAGCTTGAGTATAGAAGTGCAGCTATCCCTAACTCCTGCTGAGATGTTCTTTTAGCCTAAATAAATAGTGCTGGAGAAACTGTAAATAAACCTTGGACATTACAGGAAATTATATAGACTTCTCCTGATGAATAAATAAAGATAGAATATCAAACAGAAATTGTAGCCTTAGAAAAAACACCAATATATTTAGGCTAATTTCCATGAACTTAATGAAAAGATGACTTAATTTGAGTGTGTTTTAGAAATAGAGTTGGTTTTTATTGGCTACAATCGTTGCACCTGGAACCAATGTTAGAAATCTCACTGAGAGCAAGAAATAATACAGCAGAAAAATGCTAGGTCTGGAAATCGCAATGTAAAGCAGAGCAACAGAAGTAATTGTGATTAATGTTATATGGGATGTAATGAGAAAAACACAGTAATATGTTAAAACATGCGCACATTGTATTTATTAAACTCAATCAGAAAATCACAGCTGAACACTTTAGTGGTGCCAAGTGAAACAGGTAAATTGGAAGATGAAATACAGATGGAGCACAACCCATTGCAAGTTAATCTACAGCATGGAACTCATGGATCTTGTAGCCCACATATCCATTGTTCAACTGAAATAGGATATTTTTTTCACTTGTCTGCTGTTTTTTTTTAAGCTTTTTGTCTTAGAAGTAGATTGTGTTCATCTGCAGGAGTTTTAGAGTTATGCAATGTTAAAAGTTGTATTGTTGATTGTTTGCACCAGTTTGGCATCATAAAGGATTAATCCGCACACTGTGGCAAGCTGTAGCAGTTTTATTCAATTATAGCACTTGTCATGGGTTCTGTGCCATTTTATCTTCAGTTATGATTAATTAATAGTGATGGGCAAATTTTTTTCGCCAGGCATGGATTCACAGCGAATTCCCGCATTTCGCCACTGGCGAATTATTTCGCAAAACTTCCGTAGAAAAACTTCAGCAGAAAAAAATTGTTGCGTGGAAACTGGGCACGGTCACATAAAAAAAAGACGCGTTCATGTAAAAAAAAAGATGGGGGCGCATCAAAATTGGACGCGGTCGCGTGAAAAAAGTGTGGGTGACAAAAATAGACGCGGGCGACAAAAAAATAGACGCTGGTGAAAAAAAAACACATGGGCAACAACAAAAATATTTTGCAGTAAATTTTTTGCCATATTGTGAATTTTCTTGCCGTTGTGCGAATTTTATGGCGAAGCGAAACGGCACAGATTCGCTCATCACTATTCATTAACCTTCCAGAACTTTTACATACTGTGTAAATGTTACCTAATCAGATATGATGAATAAAATGAATACAGATGCGGTAATGATGCCTGATATGACTACAGGTATGGTATCGGAAATCCAGAATGCTCAGGAGCTGAAATTTTCTAGATAAGAGATCTTTCCGTAAATTAAATCAACATTAGCGATGAGCGAATCTGTCCCATTTTGCTTCACAAAAAATTTGCAAAATAAAAATGTGGCCCATCACACGTGCATCAAAAAATTGTCCGTGGCTAATTTTGTCACCTGTTTCGTGAAACAATCCGCCAATGGCGAAATGCAGAAAGTCGCCGCAAATCCATGCCTGCCTAATTATTTCGCCCATCACTAATCACCATACTCTGTCTACTAAAATTCAATTAAACATAAAATAAACCCAATAGGATTGTTTTGCCTCCCAAAAGGATTAATCAAGTACAAGTACAGGTACTGTTTTATTATTACAGAGAATAATAATAATAAAGGTAATCATTTTTAAAATTTTGAATTATTTGATTAAAAGTAAGTCTATGGGAAATGGCCCTCCCATAATTTTGAGCTTTCTGAATAATGGGTTTCTGGATAACAGATACCATGCCTATATGCTAAAAGATGTTTGCAAATGAGCATATTGGTGTATTGGCTGTCAAAATTAAGACAATCTGCTAAGAAAACAAATTCCTTACAAACCTAAAGAATGAACTGATCATTTTTGTCAGGGAGGTGTACCATGTGCATTTTTGGGAGCTAGTTCCATTTTTTTTAGCTACGATGCTGTGTTTTTTCCGCAGTTCCAGCATAATGGCATAATGAACCTGGGAAATTGTGGCCCATCTTCAGTAATGGGATTGCAGGCTGCTGAGAGAAACCTGGAGTACCACCACCTTTGAGACAGCAGTAGCTTCAGGATTCCTCTGTGTCAGTAAGTGCACTGTGTATGATTTATCCAGACTTTATACCAGACTGGCAGGACACAGTAGGCTTCATGCCAAAATGTGCAAGTATATGGAGTGGCTTTAAAAGCAAGTTCCTTGGTCAGTGCAGATTCACACAACAGCTGCAGCAAAAGTTACATGACCACAACTTAATAAATGAGTCCTAACTACTTTAGATTATAAAATTCATTATTCTGTGAATTTCATTATAGGATCTCCTGGAGGGTTCTATCAATGTAAATTAAGCTTTGTTCGGTGCTAAATAGCAATTGGTTCTTGGGCTTGTGACCAATTTGAAGCCATTGTAGAACGGTAGTGCTGGGTCCCCACACTTACTACTTTCCAGCAGCGTTCCCCTGTAGTGGAGCAGGCACTGAGCCTACGTCTTCTTATGGGAGCCCCTATGTCTGTTTTCTGCAGCTGCCTAGCAAGTTGCAAAGCAGCCTGGGAGCCACCAGAAGAAAGTAGAAGCTGGAAAGCCTGGCAGAGGAAGCCAAGAGGAGGAGAGAGAAAGTTCAGGATGTTGCATGTGGACTCGGAGAGCTGGAAGGCCACACCAGAGGTCCTTTGGAACATGCTTTATTTTTTTCAAAACTACAAATCAACTTGTGTCAACAAATGTCAGACATTTATAAAAAAGTTTTATATATATATATATATATATATATATATATCTGAGGAAGAGCACAGTTGGTGCTCGAAACGTTGGATTTTTTTCATTAAAAAAATTTTTTTTTGTCTTCTAACTAAGTCCCTGTGTGTGCGGCTCACTGTCTTGCTTTATACATGTTTTTTGCAAGCACCCGGGGCAGTTGACTATTATTAGGGTGTGCTCTGTCCTTTTCTGTATATATATATATATATATATATATATATATATATATATGGAGAAGGATGGAAGCCGCACTCGCAGGACTTAAGAAAGACGAAAATTTTTATTATGTTGCCAAAAAAATGAACTAACGTTTCGGCTGCAACACCAGCCTTTGTCATTATATATATATAATATAAAAGTTTGAAAAAAAGAAAAAATTTCCAGGGAAGAGAGTTTTTGGATTTAGAATTGTAATGGAAAAAACTTTTTTGTGGTTTGCAAATGTGATTAAACTTTGCTAAAGGTACACTCAAGGATTTAGAAAGACTGTGTGATCAAGTGAGCTTGGTCAGTCACAAGTGTACAAGTATACGTATTCATAAAATTGGTTGAGTTGGCTTATAAACCCATTGACATAACAAATTGTCATGGCAGCACAGATAACATGACAATTTAGTTTTTTCCATCATAATAAATGACACCAGTGATGAGCCAATCTTGAGGGGCACCGTAGGCAGAGCCATCCCCAGAGCACCCCTGCTGTTCCCTTTATGGACATCATAAACAGCAAAGGGGTGAATGACAAGTGGGGAGGGTGGAATTACAAGGTTGCCTTACCCCCGCTAGTCACCAAAGTGCTTACAAACTTTGCTTCAGGGTCAGGTACCTACTTTTCTTTCACTCAGGACTCAACTAGGGGTAGGCAAGGCAGAAGAGGTATGTGCCCAGTGCCCCCCATTGTTGCATCCTTGACACATACCTCTTCTGTCTACCCCTAGTTCCAGCCCTGAGTAACACCTATTGATTACTGATTTTATTATTATCACATATTTATACAGTGGAAACAAATTCCATGTTGATGTTCAACAGTAGGGTGTATACATCCAACATACAAATACTGACCAATCAGGAGGTAAAGAGTGCCCTGCTCATTAAAGTAGAGCTTACAAACTTACTATATTTATTCCTATATGGGGCTATTTATATTACATAGAATCTAACATGCAAAGGAGTTTCCTTCTGTAAGAAATTACATTCAACATTTTAGGGATAATTAGATATAAGTAGAATAAAAATGGTTTCCAAGGTCACATGATACAGAAACCAGAACAGATACATCTTAATCAAGGCCCTTTTACACCAGAAATATGAGAGCAGAAAGTAATTCTCTTAATGGTTCAGTTGCCAGGACCTGAGATACATTATTAGGAAGCATCATAATGAAGAGAAAAATTGGTTACCACCTTTTGCTTTTCCATGAAAAGTCAACAATGCATTTTCTACACATGATAATTTCCCAGCAAATAGGTCAGAGGGTACTAGTGCAAGAGGAAAGGTGTTATAATTGTGTTCTTGTATATCATATCTGCTGTGCAAATTTAGAAATGATCACGGTGACCTTATGTAAAGTGAAGTAAATGCTAATACATCCGCCGCTGCTGCATATTAACGTGCTTTTGTTCGAGGTGCGACTTCATCTCGCGTTGGAAATGTCTAAAATTGGTGCGATCCCAGGGAAAAGGTTAACAATTTCTTTCACATGTTGTAAAACACCTGATGGTGCAAGGATAAAAAAAAAAAAAGAAAAAAATGCCACTTTTGTCTACATTTAATTTAATTTCCCTTTATTTTCCTTATTTAATATCAAAGGTTCCTGCCTAGGAAATAATTAGTTAAATCAGACTAAAACAATCCAATAGACATTGCAGAGGATTTAATTAGGTTTCTCTAACAATTTTCTTTCTGCGCAGCAAATCTTTTGCCAAAAACAACATAACAACTATAAATAGTGACTGCGTCCCTTTTCCTCGATGCAAATGAACTGAATTGTTTTAGGCTACTCACAGTCTTACTGTAATACTTCATCAGATTTAAAGTGCTGTTTGCAAACAAAAACCCCAACAATTTCAATGAGCAAATTAAAAGTCATAAAATGCAATAGACTTCTGCTATCTCATAAGGAGCGAGTAACTCTAGCAGATAAATATACGCTCCCAACAAACGGGGCATTTGTAATGTATAGCGGTTGGAAACTCAAATACAGTCTATTAGTGCTAACATTACCAAAGAGAGGCTTCAGGGATACTGACCTTCTCCATCCACTGGCTCCCTTTCGCAGGAGAATATATTAATAAATAAAAATAAAATTTGCCTTGAAATTATAAACGTGCATATATTTCTTCTTTTAAGGACAGTAATGCAAGAGTATATAGACAGTGCAGTAATGCTGCCTGTATTAATTGCAGCACTGCCTTTACACTTGAAAGTAATAAATAGGGACATATTCTATTCTCCGAGGATTAATTTGTAGTAATATTTTATCAGCTGTGAAAAGGGCAATTTTTTTTACATATCGAAACTTAAGAGGGAGCCCTATTAGAATTTCATTGGAAAACAAATTCTGCATATATTTCATAGCAGCTGCTTTAGAAATTCGTATGCGGCGGGGAGATGTGTGCAAAGTCGAGGGGAAGAAGAACTGAGGGGATTGAAAAGAAAATATACATATGATGATGCGGTTGAAAATGGCCTGCTCTGTTTGTGCATATGATTGAATGGAAAGGAGCCATCATATAGGTCACAGTTTAGAGATTCTTTTTTTTTTTATGGCGGGTGAGACTGGATGCACCATTAAAAAGATAGGATTTATGTTAAAAAAAACAGTTAATGGGGCAGAGTGAATTATTTTTGCGTTTATCATGTTGATCATATCATGCCATCATATAGGTGATTGTGTTTATTGTCCTCACTTAGTAGGCAAATCATTTGTTTGTGTTCTTAATCAGAGAAGGTGATGTGATGCTAGGGAACTGTCAGTGTGTTATGACGACAGTTGTTCAATTGGTGAGGACCATTTAAATGTCCTACCATATAGTAAAAAAGTAAGTCCATCACGTTCAACCATAATGCCTATATATAACCTGCCTAACTGCTAGTTGATCCAGAGGAAGGCAAAAACCCCATCTGAAGCCTCTCTAATTTGCCGCAGAGGGGAAAAAATATCTTTCCCGACTCCAAGATGGCAATCAGACCAGTCCCTGGATCAACTTGTACTAACCCTGAATTTAGTGATGAGTGAATTTTTTCGGCAGGCATGGATTCACAGCAAATTTCCGCATTTTGCAAAACTTCCACGGAAATTTGCTGCGAAAAAAATTGCTGTGCATCAAAAAAGTTGCAGTTGTGTCAAAATAGGCGCGGTCGAGTAAAAATAGGCACGGTCACTTAAAAATGGGCGTGCATCTCTGCCATTTTGCGCATTTTTCTGTAGTATCACAAATTTTAATGGCAAACCAAAATGGGACAGATTCGTTCATCACTACCTGTACTTTCTCACTTGCTAAAAAGCCACCCAGCTCCTTCTTGAAGCTATCTAAGGTACAAATCAGGAAGGACATCTCTACACTCTCCCTAAATCTTATACATGAAAATGATAAAGTTCACTGATGCCCTTGGGACTTACCAATATCAAAAAAAATCTAAATTTATTAAGTTAATGTTTCAACACCACAAAGAATTGTCATTCTCAGGACAATATTGTTTTTAGGAAGAAACCCCTCTGTGGCATTGAAACTGAAAGAACAGGAACCCCCAACACCTTACATCCCCCACACTCCTTAGTTTATATATTCGAAAGGATATGGAATCTATGGGGTGTTCCAGGGGGTGCCCATTTGCTATCCACCTTTATCCCTGCTGTGTGCTGCACTACCAAATGGCCTACCTATCTTTGAGAACATAGTAAGGTACAAATATTTGCTTTACATTCAAGAACCAGGACAAGGTACCAAGTAAAAAAACAAACACAAATGAGGTCAGTTGTGTGCAAATATTTATAACCATTATCATTGTTATTAAGTCTGGACTGGGAGTCAAAATAGGGCCTGGCTAGCAAAGAGCCAATGTTTTTGGCAGGCATGCATTTGTGGTGATTTTACGTGTTTTGGCATTGGTGGATTTTTCCGCGAAATGGGTGCAAAAATTTGGTGCGCACGTCAAAAAAAGTATTGCAAATTTTCCAGCAAACCAAAACGGGACAGATTCAACATCACTGGCCCTGGCATTTCAAGTACACAAGGGCCCAAACAGCCCCCACCAGCCCAATAAATAGTGACTGTCTATGGCATCTTACAGCAGCCCCTCTGGCATTTGCCAGAATCCACAGATTGCCAGCCTGGGCCTGATTGTTATAGGCATAAAATGACCTTCTCTGATTTGTTTATGGTAACTGTTAATAAATGATATACAGCAAGTCATTTTTGCTTGTCTTTCAAATGAAAAAAAGAATACAAGTCAAGATAATAAACTGGGATTTTCAGTAGGTTCATTAAGCCCAGCATGATACACTAGGCAAATATATGAAAACTGTTACCATTTGTGAGCATTTTTGGTAGTTCAGCCAAAAGAAATATTGCTACTGATAGTTCAGCTGCAGGAAAAGCTTTGAGGTTTATAACTCCTTCATTAAACCAACCCAACCAACTATATCAGTATGTCTCAACTATTTTAAACCCACTTGCTTGTATTAGTTGAAACTCAGACCACACCCACTTTAACATTAAATGAAAGGAAATACTCCCAAATAGTGATGAGTGAATCCGTTTGTCGCGCAACTTTTTTGTCACCCGTGTCTTTTTTGTTGTGCGCTTTTTTTCCCCTGACCGCGCCTATTTCAGACTCAATCGTGTCCATTCTGACACAACCGTGCGACTTTTTTTTTGACGTGCAATGAAGTTTTCCACTCCGAATTTTGTTGTGGAATTTGCAGAAATCCATGCCTGCCGAAAAACTACCCCATCACTACTCCCAGATAGAAAAAGGTCTACACATATTGCCAAATATCAGTGTTTTGTTATATTTTGTTTAAATTGCAAATTGCTGAAGAACCAGTAAAATGCAGTGGTCTCTTATTGGGCTGCACTAGTTTTTCAAGTAAGCCTCATGTGCAGTAGCTTTCTGATTATTCTATACACATAACAATAAATGTAAATAAGTATATAAATCATTTTATTACAGTCATCGCCCTCCAGTTAGACTATGTTGAAAGCCAATTGCCATAGGCCAATATCTAATGTGAAATGTTAGCTCTACTAAGCTGAAGGTCATTTGAGATGCACACTAGGCAAATGCCAGTAAGATGTCTCTCACATTCTATTAGCTGTATCCCTCAAAATTCCTAACCCAAAAAAATGACATTTTCCACAAAACTCTGACTGTATTGCTTGACCCTCTAGCTAGGATATGTTGGCCAACCACAGGTGCTACTCAAAGGAAAGCCAATGCCATAGACTCATTTCTAGTAACAAATGCTGACTTCACCAGCATCAAAGTTGTCTTGTATGAAACCAATCATCTTCTCACTCACAAAGCTCCACATTTATATCCTGTAAATAAGAAGGGTATGCACTAGATGCATTATGTAAATAAAACAAATAAATCTTCATATGTAGTAGCAAAAAATGCTCACCATGACCCACCACAGAAGCTTAAAATGTTAATGCCATTTGCAGCTTACACTATTAGGCCATGTACGTTTCTTTAACAGTAAGAGGCAATTTATCCATATTCACATTCAACTGTTTAACACGATTTTAGTTGTTTGGAGCTTAAATTGCAAATTTGAGTTTCCAAAACTCAAATTATGGTAATTTAGTGAGCTCGAAAAGCTTGAAAATGAAATAAATTCTGCTTTTTAAAACTGCAGAACTGAGTTCATGTAGAAGTCAATGGGAGTTATTTCAAAATTCAAGCTTTCTTTCAATTTGAGTTTTCACGATGAATTTGAAATTGAAAATAAAGGATAGAATGTGATTTCACTGCATTCAAGTTGCTTTTTTATGATTTTACTTTATTGAGTTTCTAAGATATATGAATTAATAAATAAGTAGCGATGAGTGAATTTTTTTGGCAGGCATGGATTTGCAGCGAATTTCCGTATTTCGCCATTGGCAAATTGTTTTGCGAAACTTCCGTGAAAATTCTCAGCAGAAAAAAATTGGGTGCGGTGACTGCGCACTTTTTGATGCGATTGCGCCCTTTCTGACACAGCCGCGCCCAATTTGGCACGTACGTGACTGCGCACTTTTTGATGCGATTGCGCCCTTTCTGACACAGCCGCGCCCAATTTGGCACTTTTTAATCATAAAACTGGGCGCGGTCGAGTCAAAAAGCACGGGTGACCAAAAAAGCCGCGGGCGATAAAAAAATTGTGCAACAAATGTGTTTTGCAAATTTTTCGCCGTTTCACAAATTTTATTGCTGTTTCACAAATTTTATGGTGAAGCGAAATGGGACAGATTTGTTCATCACTATAAATAAGCTCATATTCTAGATTTTCAAATTAATATAGACTTTTTTCAAATTTGGAAAAAGCAAAAATTCTCAATACTCAATTTTCGATAAAGATGTCTCCAAAGGTAATGTCGCCCATAAGTTGTTCCATGACACACTACATTTCCTCTATGAATAGCTAAGGTGAACACAAGCTTTTTCAGTTTCTAGTGGCTCCACCATCTACTGTATATCTCAATATGTGAAAATATTTTGCTCTTCTGAGCAACTGATGTGCATTTTTTATTTTCCTTTAGTTTTCATGATATTAACAGTTTTGCACTGGTTATATCATGATTTTGCAGAGCAACACTGACAGAGGGTTAAGTGATGGATGCAGAAAATGCCATCAGATGTTTCTCTGCACAGTTATCTCACTAATTGTCAGCTGTCAGTACTAAAACCTAAACCAGATGCCGAGGAGAGAGAGAGAACAGTGCAGAGAAGCATCTGGAGATGCTTCTGGCCTCAGACACTTGAACATCTTCCAGCAATTGGCCAGTACGGAAAATAGTAAAAAAAATATGTCAATATGTAATGTAAAATACCTAAAATTCACATAATGCTGTGGTAAACAACACCATTGCCCTGGTTTGTAATGGTTCACATTTTAATGGCTCAACCAAAGTAAGCATCTGTTTGTTGGAAAGCATGGCATTAAAATAATGGCCCATATTCTGAGTTACTGGATTAGATGGTATCAAAATTAGCTAAATCACTTCTTTTTTCTAAATGTAACTAAGTTCTGAACTGGAATTCTATTCTTAATACAGGGTGAAGAGATGCTTTATGTTGATTCAACATTTTATTTTTCAGTTTAGAATAGATTTTACTCCAATCCCCCAGCAAATATAACTTTTTCTGACCTTCCATTACTGTGCTTATGCGTTTTATTATTATTTTAACAGTGTTATAGTCATATTTTAGCCTTCGCTGAGGTCAATGTCGAGATCATTTTTGGATTTCAAGAGATCAATCCAAATAAAACTACGTTATTACTTTTTTCCTCCTTCTAATTCTTGTCGTCCTTTTACTATTCAATAGGATAAAAATGCCCTTACCATCTCCTCAAGCAAAGTACTTTCATATTATTTGATAGGCTCTATCAAAGCTACCTTTCTTTGCTTCTTCTGTTAAATTATGTAGGATGCATCTATGTAACATCTGGCACATCTGTAATTACTTAGCTATCGACTGTACAAAATTACTAATTCAAGCTTTCTTAGTATCTCACATTGATTTTTGTAAGCAGTCCTGGGCTGTTTGCCAAACTCAGCTTTACGTCCACTCTAGTTGATCCAACACTCAGCAGGTTGCCTGATTTATTAATTACCAAAGTTTTCAGATACTATTTAATTGTTACCGACTCAACATTTGCTTCTGAAATGGATATTAAAGTGCAACATTCATTTTGCGCGCCCAATAAAGCATTAAGAACAAAAAATACTTCTTGTTTTTCTTTGTTGTTGACATGTTCAACTGTTTCTGTGTATTTGCTGATTATTATTGAAGCAAATTGATATAAAAAAATAGGTTATGCTCTGATTTATTCTCTTTGTGTTCAGTTTCACCAAAATGCTTTGTACAGTTGATACTTACATTAGACAATAACCTATTGTATAACCTCAAATCAACATGAATAAATGCTCGTGATACACAAATTACCCACATTGTGGGTCTGGCCCTAATGGGCCAATTTGGGTGTTAATTTTAGTTGATGGTATTTTTTATTTATGAATATCCTCATAAATATAGTATGGATAGTGATGAGCTAAACTGATTCACAATTTATTAATGACAAGGGTCCTAAATGGGCAGTCAAAAAGGGCCAGAGTTAATGGGATATAGCCCCCAGATTAAAGGGCAAATCAAGCAACCATATCAAAGAAATATCCCAAACTCAACTCAAACTTTCAGTTTAAAAAATCACATTCTTATTCAAACATCCATATTAAAAGTATACAGACCCCACAAAATGCCGCCTTGTGTGTTTCGTAACCCATCTGGTACGCAACTGCCTATGACTGCCTAAGTACTGAATGGGTATGAAACGCGTAAGGCGGCATTTTGTGGGGTCTGTATGCTTTTAATATGGATGTTTGAATTAAAATGTGATTTTTTTTAAACTGAAATTTTGAGTTGAGTTTGGGATATTTCTGACCCATTTCCAAATTGTGAAACTGTGGAAAAATTCACAGAATGTAATTGGAGATGTTTTGATTATAAAGGTATAGGACATATTATGCAAACTGTTTAAAACCTGGTGTTTTCTAAATAAGGGTTTTTTCCCTCATTTAGATCATCATACCTTGTGCCTGCTAAAAACCATGTAAGCATTAAATAAACCCAATAGGACTTATTGTATTCAATATGTATTCATACAGCTTAGTTACCATCAAGGATAAGGTACTGTTTAGTTATTACTGAGGAAAAGGAAATCATTTTAAAAATGAGAAATATTTGCCTATAATGGACATCATATACATTATAGTGAAGAGCACCAAATAAGTTCAAAAATTTAAAAAGCCATTATTAAATCACAGCTATGACAGGACAGTACAAGTTATAGCCAGAACAGTAATGGACTCCCCCTAATTTAGAGTTTTCTGATTTTTTGCAAAAAAATTGTGTTTTTTCTACTCAAACAACTCAAATTGGAAAAACGTAGTTTTTTTTTTATTTTTATTAAAACTCAAGGTTGAAAAATTCAGATTCAAATAAAATGGCAAATCGGCATCTGGAAAAATCAGTCTTTCATTATCATAAATTAGCGCCTCAGTGATCAAGATCAATGCAATAGTTTGGTTTGAAGAAAGTGACTTTGTTTATTAGGTTCAATCCTTACTAATTATAGATTGCATACACAGTCACATTTCTATTGTTATCCCATATCAAGGGAAAAAAAAAGACTTTCATCAAACAGAACCGTGTGTAATTAATCTGCTCTAAACCACGGTTTATCTATTTATTATTGTTCTATTTATATTTTATTCACTGTCAGAACTTGGTAACTATTCTTTTTTTCTTTTTTTTTTTTGCATTTGATGTTTCCAAAAGGCACTGACATGCCTTTTTGTTCAGTGGAATTAATAGTTAATGATGGCTTACTACATGGTTGGAAGCACATATTATGTGATCACACATTAGTCTTTTTATAGCCTATATGTTGTGTGTAGGGTCTAGTGACAAACAGGTAACAAACCAAGCTGTCAAGTACACACAGGAGCTTACGAGCATTCATTGGGTTCTATGCCTAAGGCAGTTTCAGGCTGGGTGCTTCAAGGAGGTGCTAATACTCCACATTCAAGGAGAGTAGCATCTTATAGTGATTAGCCAGGAAACTCTATTATTTAGAGTCTTTTATCCCAGTGGAATCCAATTCTGTAAGTGGTTAAACATTTATTGTTCCTATGAACAACACTCATCTGACAATGACAACGGCTTTAACTTTCAAGTGCAGTCATTTTTCAAGCTGTTTTTTTTCTCACTTGTGTTTGTGTGCAAGCCGCAGTACAATAAATGTAATAGAGGCATTCAATTAAAAGTAATGTATTTCTCAAATACTTTAGAATGAAGGACAGTATTTGTTCTTTCCTGATAAATGTAAAGATTCCAGTGTTATTAGTGTTATTTTATTTTTTTCTATTCCAAACTTTATTTCGGTGAGGCAATATCCTTCCACCTGTAAAACATATCTTCCAAGCAAATACTTCCATGTGTAGATGCTCTCACTTCTAGCTTTCGTTTTCTACTAGCTGCAGTTTTTACAACATCGGTTAAACAATATGATTTAACACTATAAAATGCAAACCTGCATCTATGCCACACAAGTGCTTTCCTTTTATAAATATCATGTTCACAAGCTGTAAATGAAAACCTAATGTAATGCTGTATTTAATACTTTATCACCCAGATGTGGCTTTGGCTTAGCACCCAGTGCCATTACACTTATTTATCAATTTTCCAGTTTGTCTACATTGAATAAAAAATGTATTTAAAAAATATATATATTTTCTTATTTATTAAAAAAATCTGAATATAAAAATACTTGACTCAATTTGTGACTTTACAATAGCTTCAATTTTGCCTAGGACAGCTCCTATTGGCTTCCACGTGAACTCGCAAGCTTTGATGTCAAAGTTTTGAGATTCTCTTGCACTTAATAAATATTGAAGACAGTTACTGAACCATACTTTGAATACTGGAACTTTTAGCACAAAAATTCAATAGTGGAAAAAATTTGAATTCAAGCATTGATAAATTACCCCCTTTAACCACTGGACTTACATTGCACATTTTAACTGTCATGTTAATTATATAATTAATTACAACATTCTAGCAATGACATGTATCTCTCTGGGAACTCAATATAAGAGAGGGATTCTCTCCCCATTCTGACTTTTTAGGAGGGCTCACTGCTCACAATAATCATACAAGTTAAACCTGACTCTTAGGGGCCCATTTACTTACTCACGAACGGGCCGAATGCGTCCGATTGCGTTTTTTTCGTAATGATCGGTATTTTGCGATTTTTTCGGAAAATTATCGCGACTTTTTCGTTACCAATACGATTTTTGCGGAAAAACGCGAGTTTTTCGTAGCCATTCCGAAAGTTGCGATTTTTTCGTAGCGTTAAAACTTGCGCAAAAAGTTGCGATTTTTTCGTAGTGTTAAAACTTGCGCAAAACGTCGCGCCTTTTAAGTTTTAAAGCTACTAAAAAAGCGCAACTTTTCGCGCAAGTTTTAACGCTACGAAAAAATCGCAACTTTCAGAATGGCTACGAAAAACTCGCGTTTTTTCGCGCAAATCGTATTGGTAACGAAAAAGTCGCGATAATTTCCGAAAAGTCGTAAAGGCGCAGAAAAAATCGCAAAAATACGAAAAAGTCGCAAAATGTTCGTTTTCCAATCGGAATTTTTCCAATTTTCCCGTGGCTAATTTTTTCAGCTGTTTCGCGAAACAATCTGCCAATGGCGAAACGCGGAAATTCGCTACAAATCCATGCCTGGCAAAACATTTCGTCCATCACTAATCAGAATGACTGATTTAAAATGAATCATTTTTGAAGGGTATGGATTAAATACAGTACAATGCAGATGATCAATATCAATATTGATTGAATGCAATTTCCTGAGTGATTGATCACAATTAGATCAATTAAGAATGAGTTATTCTACTCCAGTTGCTTTTGTTTTATTGCTTACTGTTAGGGACGAGTGAATTTTTTCACCAGGCATGGATTCACAGTGAATTTCCACATTTCGCCGTTGGCGACTTGTTTTGGGAAACTTCAGAGAAAATCCACCACGGAAAAAATGTGTTGCGCGTCAAAAAAAATTTGCGGTAGAGTCAAAATAGGCGCAGTTGCATAAAAATGGGTGCAGTTAAGTAAAAAATAGGCACAGTTGCGGGAAAAAAGGCGCGCACAACAAAAAATGCAAACGGCAAACACTTTCGCAAATTTTCTTATAATTTCACAATTTTTTCAGCAAAGCAAAAGGGGACAGATTTTCTCATCACTACTTAAGAAAGCACAGCAAATGGAATTTTTTCAGATTTAGACAACAGCAAAAAGAAGGCATCCTTATTGTAGTGGAATCTATAGTGCAAACTGGCTTCCTTGATGGCCTAAATCTGTGCTTCCCGTGGATAAATATTTAGATTATAGAACTTGAAAATACTGTACATTTCTTGAACATAAAATCTGAAGTTTATTGGGCTAGATCTTCATCTAAAGGCATATTCAGGGAGCACAAGTAGAACTAATGCCACAGAAGTAAAGATTTGACACAAGTAATACGTGAACTTCATGTGACTCTCATATATTTTCATTGCCTTCTCTACATTTTTACATTTAGGCTATTTTATCTTTTTTATTTTTTAAAACCCTATTTAAGAATTTATTTATAAGACTCCGAGCTGCATAGCCTTGATACGTGTATAATGGACATTTGGTTTTGCGTGAAACTTTTTCCTGCAATAAAAGTAAATACAAATCTTAGAGACGTATGAATAGAATTTTGAATTTTGTTTCTGCTGCTTTTTTTTTTTTTTTGGATGCAGATGTAATGACCAATTTGCTTTCAAACTTCCCTTTACAAAAAATCCGTCTTGTTTAAAATAAAATACAACAATACATAACAAGCAATTTGTCTTCCAACAGAAATATAATGCATTATACATCCGGTTGATTTTTTTGGGCAGAAAAATAAATCGTTAAACCATCAAAATCTCATTTTAAAGTATAAATATCGTTTCATTGTCGAGCCTATAACATTTACAAATGAAGCAACGGAAAAATTATTTGCTCCGACGCTACTGTGAGCGTCGCTATCAGTCTGGATAGATTAAATACAATTGTTCAATTTGCTATTGTCTAAATATCAAGCGTATTATTTTAATCCTATTTTAACAAGCGTTCTAATACGTGAAAAATTGTCCCATAAATAAGCTTTATTATCTGTCAAAAAGGATGAAAATATAACTTTTTTTTTTTTGTCTTAAAGTAATTTTAGTGCCTATTAGCTATAAAGTAACAGTTATATATAATTTAGAGTATGTAGTCACTCGAAACAACTTGACATTTTCACACAAACACAGAACCTTAATAATAGCCTTGGGATTTTATTGGAAGTATACACCACTACAGGATATTAAAATAACTTATGATGCACTGTAATTCTTGTTTTGTATTTGTCCAAGTAGTTTTGAAGCACGCTATAAAGTAGAAAAATAAAATTCTAAGCTCCAAAGTCGGCTAAGCCGCGTTCTTAAAGTTACAGCAGTCTTTTGCGCGTTGAGCATTGGAAAAACAGGTGACAGGTCTTATTGTCTTGATCCCCTGCTTCCGATTCATTACTCTCATTTCCTTCTCATTTCTATCCATGTATTATATGGGTTCTTTTTACAAGAGCACTGCAGCTTAGCTGCAAAAAGAACGGAAAATAGATTGTATTATTTTTCTGACTGTAGTTATTACTGAGTTGAGGAGTTAATTTCCAAATTTTTCATGATATTTTTAATAAACAAATTAAATAGCTGAACTTACATATGTATTTATGTTTGTATCTATTTATATAGTGCTGCTTATGTACACAGCGTGGTACAGCAGAACAAAATTGAATAAAGCAAACAGGGGGTCTTTACAATTATAAATACAAAGGGGCGTGTTTATTAAGACTGGAGATAAATATCACCGGTGATGTTGCTTATAGTAACCAATCAGCAATCAGATTTCAATTGTCACCTATAAGTTATAAATCAATAGCAAAGATCTGATTGGTTGCGGACAACATCACCAGTGATATTTATCTCCAGTCTTAGTAAACATGCTCCAAAGTACAGTAAACATATCTAGTTTTATATCTAATACAGGTATAGGATTTCTTATTCAAAAAACCTTTTATCCAGAAAGCTCCAATTATGGGAAGTCTAACTCTTATAGAGTCTAATTCAATACATACTATTTTTAATTTTAAAATTGATTTCCATATTCTCTGTTATAACTTGACTGTAGCTAAACTGCATGAACCCATATAGGAGGCAAAACAACCCTACTGAGGTTATTTCATGTTTATTTTAGATCCTATACCGGAACACTGAAGAAGGCGTTCTAGTAGTGATGAGCAAATGTTTTCGCCAGGCATGGATTCGCAGTGAAATTCCCCGCATTTTGCCATCTGCAAATTTTTTCTTGAAACTGGCGCAAAATTATGCCTCGAAAAATTCATGTTTACGTCACAAAAAAAACCAGGACGCGTTTCACGAATTTTTCGCCATTTTGCAAATTTTTCTGAAGCTTCACAAGTTTTCCTGCGAAGCGAAACGGGACAGATTCACTCATCACTACATTATAGTTTAGACAGGGTTGGTTTTAATCTAGGGCAGAAAGGGTATTTTCTATAACCATCAGTCTTTGCCAAATCTTTTGTATGATTTATTAGATAGTTTAAACATTTATGGCACAACTGATTAAATCCTATTATGTTGCTCTGGGGTGCTTGAATATCCTGCTCTGAGTTTAAAGAGATACTGTTATCAAAATAATTAGCCTCTTTAATATTTTGCAAAAGCTTTACTAGATAGGGTTCTTGTTTTTTTTTCTTTTTTACATTATAGGTTCAGTTTTGACATAGTTTATAAGTCTTTTGTTAACTCAATGTAGAAAAATTTGTGAAATATTGGAATTTTGCCAACAGGATTGGAGTCAATGGACTTTTTTTTCTTGCACTAAATGCATTGGAGTCAATAGGCGTTTTTGGGGGGGAAGTTCAGTCAAAGGTGTTAAAGTTAGTAGATGTGTCTTTCAAGTGTTTCAAATGCAATGTAGTAAATTTTTCACAAATTCACAAAAACACAAATTTCACCGTTTTCTCAGCAACAGGCATTTTAAACGGCAGTGGAGTAAATGTAAATAAGCTATAAAGGATAACTGATGGTGTATCAACAATGACGTTGATCCTACAGATTATTTACAACCTGCAGGGCAGTGTGCAAAGTACAGAAAAAGCCCAAATCAACATGTTTGTTGCACCTTGTCCTGCTGCGAGCACCCACAGGAGCAGCTCCTTGCACTCTAGAATTGAGAGTAAGGGCCTCTGCCTCCCCAATGAATTGAGTGCCTTCATGAAATCATAGGCATCCCCTATGCCACCTTCTACCTGCCCCCACCTTGCACTACATTCAAATGTGCAAGTTAGGGAGCAATAGTGGGTATGAATTGGGTCTACAGGTGCTTAACTTCTTTTATTCAACATCTTTTATTCGGCACAGGTGCTGAAAGTGCTCTGTAAATGACCAATAACAGACACAATTTTGTGTCCCCTAGTGCTCTAGCGCTAGGTAAGCGTGCCCTACAGAGTTTGTATCAAGGGGCCTATTAAACATGCTGTGCACAATTATTTAAGGCGAAAAAATGATTGCACGTGGTTATTTTATACCATTATTTTTATTGCTTAACTCATTAAAGTTAATAGGGAATATTCATGCAGAAGAAATTCAGTTTTTGTTAATAATGAAGCCCCCCAGAATCTCTGCACTAGACAGCTTCTGTTGTTTGCTGAAAGGATATGGAAACATATTACCAAGCACTGGTTACCCCATTGTAAGCACAAAAACTTTTTCGGCATTTTTAATGCTTTTCTAAAACCACTCTACTTAATACAATATACAGCATGAATCATTTACAGGCAAATAAAAACACTTATGATTAAGGATTTTAGTATCTGGCTGAACCCAAAGTCATTTGTGAAAGATTCGGCCAAATACCGAACTGGATCCGAATCCAAATTTACATCTGCAAACTATGCATATAAACATACACATATTAAACTTCTGTGTTTATGTGACCTGCCGAAAAAGGCAGAATCTTCGCCGAATCCCGAACCAAATTGTGGATTCAGTGCACCCCTACTTATTATTCACATCTATCCCAATAAGTGTATTTTTATATTGTTAAACAGATTCCATTTTGGGAGAAGGGTTGGCTCAGTTAGACTTGGGGGCTGATTTACTAACCCACGAATTCGAATCCGAATTGGAAAAATTCCGATTGGAAAACGAACATTTTGCGACTTTTTCGTATTTTTTGCGATTTTTTCGGCGCCTTTACAACTTTTCGGAAATTATCGCGACTTTTTCGTTACCAATACGATTTGCGCGAAAAAACGCGAGTCTTTCGTAGCCATTCCGAAAGTTGCGATTTTTTCGTAGCGTTAAAACTTGCGCGAAAAGTTGCGCTTTTTTCGTAGCGTTAAAACTTAAAAGGCGCGATGTTTTGCGCAAGTTTTAACACTACGAAAATATCGCAACTTTTTGCTCAACTGTTTGCGCAAGTTTTAACGCTACGAAAAAATCGCAACTTTCGGAATGGCTACGAAAAACTCGCGTTTTTCCGCAAAAATCGTATTGGTAACGAAAAAGTCGCGATCATTTTCCGAAAAAATCGCAAAATACCGATCATTACGAAAAAAACGCAATGTGCATAAAAGTGCACTGTGCATACATTTCTCCCATTTCAATAAACATTAGAGCCATGGAGGGTCTTCTTCTCATCTTTAAAGTACAGGTATGGGATCCATAATCCAGAAAGTTCTGAATTACAGGACGGCCATGTCCCATAGACTCCAATTTAATCAAATAATTCTAATTTTTAAAAAGTATAATTATCCCTTATTGGGGACAGAACAGTCCTATTGGGTTTATTTAATGGTTAAATGATTCCCTTTTCTCTGTAATAATAAAACAGTACCTGTACTTGATCCCAACTAAGATATAATTACCCCTTATTGGGGGCAGAACAGCCCTATTGGGTTTATTTCATGGTTAAATGATTCCCTTTTCTCTGTAATAATAAAACAGTACCTGTACTTGATCCCAACTAAGATATAATTACCCCTTATTGGGGGCAGAACAGCCCTATTGGGTTTATTTCATGGTTAAATGATTCCCTTTTCTCTGTAATAATAAAACAGTACCTGTACTTGATCCCAACTAAGATATAATTACCCCTTATTGGGGGCAGAACAGCCCTATTGGGTTTATTTAATGGTTAAAGGATTCCCTTTTCTCTGTAATAATAAAACAGTACCTTGTACTTGATCCCAATTAAAATCTAAATATTCTTTATTAGACGCGAAACAATCCTATTGTGTTAATTAATGTTTAAATGTTTCTTTAGCAAACTTATATATGCCTTATATAGAAAACAGGCCCCTTACCTGTTATAGTTAACAAAGAGGTTCAGTAATGGTCAGTAGCAATTTTATTTCAACCAATTGAACTTCTCCATACATGATCATAGGATTTATTAGGCAGGGCAGAGCATCTCAAAGAAACTAAATGTTTAATCTGCATAATGGGTCAGCCTTTGAAAAGAAAGGGCATATACAACAGTTACCTGGAACCTTATCCACATGCAAAGGGAAAGGGACAAAGCTGAATAGTAGGTATAAAATCTTAAAACTTCAAGCATGGGAATAATTCCCACAGTCCTGATGATAGCATATAAGTTAAAAATAGTGATGAGCGAATCTGTCCCGTTCGCTTAAAATTCACGAAACAGCGAAAAATTCACAAAACACATTTGTTGGCGTTTTTCCTTTGTTGCCCTTGTCATTTTTTCGCCCACATCTTTTTTGGTCACCCGCAGGTTTTTTTTGGTCGCCTGCTTCTTTTTCTTTCTTTCTTTCTTTTTTTTTTTTGTCGCCCGTGTTTTTTTGACGGGACTGCATCCTTTTTTTGACGCGGCCAATTTGACGCACGACTACATTTTTGTACACGCAGTGAATTTTTCTACTGCAAACTTTCACGGAAGTTTCGCAAAACTATTCGCCAATGCCAAAATGCGGAATTTCACTGCGAATCCATTGCAGCTGAAAAAATTTGCTCATCACTAGTTAAAAACTAATGAATGAATGAATAATTTGTCAACCCCAGTTCACTTACAAAACGTTTGCCTTATTTTGAATGAGTAAACTTTGATAGAAACTATTCCACTCATTCCATATGTCTAAGAACTGATGACTTACCTGCACTTTCACAGCCTCGGCATCAAACAGCTAACAAGAGGGCCTCTGTGTGTCACAGCAGCTGCTGAATGAACAGACCTCCAGTTCAATTTCATATGTAGGAAAAGGGTATTTTTCCTTCTGTAGGAACAGCATATGCTGCCAGATGTCAGTATGTGAGTTACAAATGTCTCTTATCCTACAACTCTTGGTGGCAGCTCAGTTAAACATTCCTGTAATAAAGGTAATGGGAGTTCTTAGATGAAACCAGGAACATAAAAAGTGTCACTTTGGGGCCCATTTACTAAAGGTCATGTTTATTTGTCACGATTCATATTTTTTGCTCAAAAATACAAGGATTTTGCGGAAATGTAATTTTTGTCGCCATTTATTATGCGTCAAAACGGTGACAAATCTGAAAGTAAAATACGTCATCTGAAACCTGTCAAGGTCATGTACAAATCAATGGCTTTTACATTGACTTCTGGCTAACTGACTAACTGGCAAACTTTCTTTGCTTCATGGTTTTAGAGTCACGCGTCAAAAAAAAGAATTGTGTCACTCATCAAAAGAATTGTTGCGAGTAGTGAGTAGCAATTTTTTTTCGCCAGGCATGGATTTGCAGTGAATTTCCGCATTTTGTCATTGGTGAATTGTTTCGCAAAACTTCTGTGAAAATTCGCTGCGGAAAAATTTGTTGCACGGATTTTTTGTTTGTTGCACGTCAAATATGGCGCCAAATTGGGCGCAGTCGCATCAAAAAAAAGGGCACGGTCACATCAAATTGGGCTCTGTTGCATCAAAAAAGGCGTGGTCGCGTAAGAAAAAGGGGCAACAAAAAATAGACTTGCGCAACAAATGCGTTCCGCAAATTTTTTTCGCTAGGCATGGATTTGCAGTGAATTTCCACATTTCACATTTCGCCATTGGTGAATTGTTTTGGGAAACTTCAGTGAAAATTCGGCAAATTTTGCCATTTCGGGACAGATCACTAGTTGTGAGTCAAAGAATTTTCTTGCGCCAAAAAGAATTATCTCTCTCATCAAAAGATTTGTCTCTTGCATCAAAAAGATTTGTCTCTCATAAAAAGAATTGCCTCTTGCGTCAAAAATAATTGTCTCGCACCAAAAAGAATTGTCTCTCTCATCAAATGTATTGTCGCGCAACAATACATTTGATGAGAGAGACAATTTTTTTTGACGCGCAACATTTTCCCCGTTTCATGAATTTTTCCCCATTTAATTCCTTGCATATTTAAAAAAAATCTGGTCAAAACCTCAGCAGAGACTGCCAGCTAAACATTAACATGGCACGGTGCAGTGAAATCCTGATCATAAACTACGAAAGAAGCAATTTAAACTTATATTAAACAAATTAATCTTTAAATTGATCTTTAAAGTTTAAGGCTAGCAGTGCTAATTGAGGCTGTGAGGTAACACTTGAGGCGAGCGTGGCGAATAAGAAGCATTCTGGTATCATTCATCTTTAACAAATAGCAGGAACATCAAAGGTATATATACTCCGTGTAGATAGAGACGAAGTTAACAAATTACCCATGTATGTACTGTGAACTCTTTTGTGTGGGCCACTAGTGGATTTCATGCTACAAAATGGGCAAAACTTAGTATATTGTCTCATAGAAAAGAAAATCAAAATGTTGTGTCTCTAAAGCAGTGATCCCCAACCAGTGGCTCGAGGGCAACATGTTGCTCCCCAACCCCTTGGATGTTGCTCTCAGTGCCCCCAAACCAGGGAGTTAGTTTTGGTTGAATAAAAACAAGATTTCCTACCAAATAAAGCCCCTGTAAGCTGATAGGGTGCATAGAGGCCCCTAATAGCCAATCTTAGCCCGTATTTGGCACCTCCATGAACTTTTATGGTGCTTGTGTTGCTCTCCAAGTCTTTTTATATTTCACTTTGGCTCACGAGTAAAAAAGGTTGGGGAATGTATCATTCCAAGGGCTGTGCAACCATTACCTGGATGGTAAAAAAATACCTGGATGCTTAAAATTTTATAATTATTTTACATAATCCTTAACCATGTTGGGGGCAGTAGGCATGTAAATGATGCCCATTGTGTAAATACATAGTGGCATGGTGGCACACTGGCTAGTACTGCTGCCTTACACCATTGGAGTCCTGAGTTCAAGTTGACTGGCAATTATTTCCAAAGCTTTTAAGAAGGCACTGCTAGAATTTTCTTGTGGAGAGCCTTTTGTAATCTACAGGGCTATAAATTGTAAAATTTAATAACTCCAATGTAAGCAGTATTTTGGCAATCCCATAGCACTTTTCAAGCCAAGACACATATATTAAGATGAAATACTTATAAGAAAATTAGGGGAGATAATCATTATGAAGTTTAAGCTCCTTACATATCCAGCTTTTTGCCAGGGACCCCATGCGGGTTCAACCTTTGGTCAGAGACCACCCTGAAGCTTATGAAATGGGTACAGATATAGGAAAATATTGATGTATCAGTTGTTCCACATATATTAAGAACAGCAAACACATATTCACCCCAAATGTCACCCTAACTGACCTTCAAGCTTGGGTTTTAGGTGTATCTAGGAAAGCAAATGGTGCCATAAGTTGCCTTTAAGCTGAGCCCCATGCCACTGCTCCAAGCCAGTTTTAGAACTGTTTCCTTAGGGCAGGGGTCCCCAACCTTTCTTACTTGTGAGCCACAGTCAAATGTAAAAAGACTTGGAGAGCAACACAAGCACCATAAAAGTTCATGGAGGTGCCAAATAAGGGCTAAGATTGGCTATTAGGGGCCTCTATGCACATTATCAGCTTACAGGGGCTTTATTTGGTAGGAAATCTTGTTTTTATTCAACCAAAACTTGCCCCCAAGTCAGGAATTCAAAAATAACTACCTGGTTTGGGGGCACTGAGAGCAACATCCAAGGGGTTGGGGAGCAACATGTTGCTCACGAGCCACTGGTTGAAGATCACTGCCTTAGGGTGTACAGAATGATACCTTTGGCTTTTCAGTTTCACAGATAACAAGTGGAACAATTAGTCTTCTGAAAGCATTTTTGTTCTTTTTATTGGATTTGCCCATATTTCTGTGAATGTATTACTGGCTCGGCTTACAGCCTTGTATAAACTACCATTGTCTCTGTGGTAGGCTGGAAACAAGCTTCCTATTATGTCCTTTTCTCATTACAATACAAAAGCATGAAGCATGATATAGAAAATTATTATATGACATAATTGGGGGCTTGGACACCTGAAAGACCAACATATAACGCTCAGCAGTAGTATGTACTCCCTTGGTCATCATCTAGCCTGCACAGAAAGACCCCTAAATCAGCACAAGGAGTCATTTCTGATTTTGCTCCCCTTAGTCCCTTTGCACTTCTCTTTGTAAGTAAGTGTAAATTGCTCTAGTAGTATCATCTTGTAGTAAAAGTAGATGTGAAATTGGCCCTCTAAAAATAAATGTTACAATGCTAACATGTTGCAATATAGGGAAAACAAAATGTAACAAACATGCGTGATATGTATGTAGACGACTGTCGGCATACACAAACTGGTATCTATTTGCTCTTAATTAGTTCAATGTCAGAAGAAACTGTTCACAGAGGTCACAAAGAACAATATGCTTATTTGGAAGGCCAAAGGCAAAACAGTAAGACAGTCATAGACTGAATCTAAGAGCCTGAGCAAGATGGGGATTTATCAGCTTGCCCTTTCATCTCTAAGAATATACTGTATTGCTAGAAGATCACACAGTAACTGCAGAACGTTGCTATCTGGCATCCATTAATTGAAGATGTTCTCAAGGGGCTATCACGGCCATTTTCTTGCTTTGAAAAAGTATCAGTGCACACTCATAATTCTCTAATATCCAGCCCAAAATGAAACTGCAACCAAGATCATCAATATTAGAAGATACCCACAGACCAGAAACAGAAATCAATTAAATTATATCAAACAGTAATTTGTGATAGTGTACTGTATACCTTTAATCATTTTCCTTTCTTGACGGGTATCAATATTATACCATTACACTACTGTACTATAATAATTATAATACTATGTTATGAAAATGGGACATATTTAAAATGATTACAATTTGGATAATGGCTGTAAAAAATCAACACATATGTCACATTTTAGTCAATAAAATGACAATAATTAAAAATGTATCGTATACAGGTATGGGACCCATTATCCAGAATGCTCGGGACCTGGGGTTTTCCGGATAAGGGATCTTTTCGTAATTCGGATCTCCTGCCTTAAGTCTACTAAAAAAATCATTTAAACATTAAATAAACCCAATAGGGATGTCTTGCTCCCAATAAGGGGTAATTATATCTTAGTTGGGATCAAGTACAGGTACTGTTTTATTATTACAGAGAAAAGGGAATCATTTAACCATTAAATAAACCCAATAGGGCTGTTCTGCCCCCAATAAGGGGTAATTATATCTTAGTTGGGATCAAGTACAGGTACTGTTTTATTATTACAGAGAAAAGGGAATCATTTAACCATTAAATAAACCCAATAGGGCTGTTCTGCCCCCAATAAGGGGTAATTATATCTTAGTTGGGATCAAGTACAGGTACTGTTTTATTATTACAGAGAAAAGGGAATCATTTAACCATGAAATAAACCCAATAGGGCTGTTCTGCCCCCAATAAGGGGTAATTATATCTTAGTTGGGATCAAGTACAGGTACTGTTTTATTATTACAGAGAAAAGGGAATCATTTAACCATTAAATAAACCCAATAGGGCTGTTCTGCCCCAATAAGGGGTAATTATATCTTAGTTGGGATCAAGTACAGGTACTGTTTTATTATTACAGAGAAAATGGAATCATTTAACCATTAAATAAACCCAATAGGGCTGTTCTGCCCCAATAAGGGGTAATTATATCTTAGTTGGGATCAAGTACAGGTACTGTTTTATTATTACAGAGAAAAGGGAATCATTTAACCATGAAATAAACCCAATAGGGCTGTTCTGCCCCCAATAAGGGGTAATTATATCTTAGTTGGGATCAAGTACAAGTACTGTTTTATTATTACAGAGAAAAGGGAATCATTTTTAAAAATGTGAATTATTTGATTAAAATGGAGTCTATGGGAGATGGCCTTTCCGTAATTCGGAAATTTCTGGATAATGGGTTTCCGGATAAGGGGTCCAATACCTGTATATGTAATTGAATTGAATAATACATCTATCTACACCATCTATTTGTCTATCTTTTTTTTGTAATGTTATACATTCAGAAGCCCTGATATAAAATGCTTTAGAGATATAAAATGCTTTCCAAATACAATGCTTCCCTGGACTGAAGAACTTACAATCAAGTCTAGTTTTACTTTTATTGATGTTTGTGGATATAAACTGATTTCCCCCAAAGTATCAGGCAGATTAGAACTAGTTTTACTGCTGAATATTGAGGATATCCCTGTTTGAAGAGAGTTTGGTTGGACTCTAACTGATTCATATGTGACCGGATAGGGATTTTTAGACAATGGTAGAAGCTCTTGAGGGCTGAGACATGTACGCCAGTGTCCTAGTAAGTAGATGATAGAATCTGGCAGGAACCTTACTATCCAAGGGGTTTACATTATCATGCATCCCAAATTGTAGGTACAGAGTGATCCCCCTCTTCCTTTCTTCTGCTCTTGCATCGTTTTACAGATAATTTGAGGACACCAGTATCAATTTGACACATCCCAATGAGGGTGTTACCATAAAAATTTTCAAACGCACTTCAATAAAATACAAAAAAAAAAACCTCACGCAAGGGGGAAGAAAAAGAAAAAACATTTCCATGCATTTTTCCCGAGCACTTCCTTTCAACCCGTAGGAGGTCTCTAGAATCAATTAGAGCAACAGATCAAGCAGTAAACCAACAAAGAGCAAAATGAAAGAGAGATGGTGCTGAGGGATAGCTGGAAGACAAGGTCATTTACATTTTAGCAACAATCAAGGCATTCACGGCTCTCCAGCACCGCAGACCGATTTGCTTGTTAACCCCTCGGGTGCCAGAAAGATTTCCATTCAATTTGTTTCTTAACCCAAGGGATCTGCCTCCACCTCTCTGCAATAATATTGTACAGTAACTCCCCATACTTAATAAAATCTCTAGCAGCTCAAAGGTTAAGAGGTGTCTTGCACTTTGCTCTCCTTGAATTTCCCCTTCCTTTTCTTACAAATTCGTGCAATTATCCATTCATCATTCTAGATATTTTTTGGGGAGGGTTAAGACACTTATAGGTTGATAAAGGATCTAATAAAATAATTGTATCTGGGCTACGACTTCTTCCTTTCCCACCTGCCCTTTTGTTGTGGATCCGAGTGAATTATTATTTCACATTTGTAATAATATTGTAGTTGAACTGTAGACACTGCCATTTCACGCTGTTCTTGATTTCCTGATCGGAGTGCAAGCATTAAGCATCGGCAGTAATAGTATTTTCATTGTAATTAAGTGTTAATTACTTCCATATGTTAATTGAGTTTCGGAGAAAGGGTTGTTGCTATTGTTGCTCAGCCTAAAATAATTTCCATGTGATAATTTCCGAGATATCAAAAACGGAATAATTACAGAAGGCACTAATTAAGAAAGTAGAGACTGAGCTAGGAGTTAAGACTGCATTAATTTTAATGTTTTTACAGTTCTTTAATTGGGGCGAGAGCTGTAAATTGAGAGCTGATGGACTTTTTTTTTTTTTTAACCACATTTGCAATCTGCCTCCTGTACGCTGCAACCCAAGGTCAGCACAAGTTTGCAAAATCCCTCTGCTCTTCATGGGAAATGTACTGGTGCTGAAGCATGCATCTATCACTTTGACAAGCATTGAACTTTCCAAGAGCACATGCTCTCGATTCTTAAATTATTAATTGCATTAAATACATTTTCATATTGTGGACTGTTTACTACAAACTGTTCCCTGGCAGAGAGGCTCCGTCCCCCCACAGTATGATACAGTTCGCCTTCTGTTATTTCACTGCAGAAGTACAAGGATTTCTGAGCCTGGGCTTCCTGGGACTAAAGATGAAATATGCTACCAATCCGAGGTTTACATAAAAAATCAATCCTGAGAGCAATGGTTTTAGTGGCCATGTAATTTGATTCTACATGTCTATAATGTTGTACTCAAGCATGCACGTTTTCAGTACTTCCTCGCCAGCGTGATCATCATCACCTGGGCATCATTAGAATCATGATTATCATCTATGGGATGTTCAATATTTCACTCGGATATTCAAAAGGATGTGTACTGACAGCAGTGCGTTGTAAGTTATTATTTAAGGGCTTAAACAGAAGTTTAATTGGCTATTTATACAAATATATTTACCATATATTGTGCAAAAGTTATTTAGATGAGAAAGATGGATAGATAGATTGATAGATAGATAGATATAGATAGATGATAGATAGATAGATAGATAGATGATAGATAGATAGATAGATAGATGACAGATAGATAGATAGATAGATAGATAGATAGATAGATGATAGATAGATAGATAGATAGATAGATAGATATGATGGATAGATAGATAGATGATAGATAGATAGATAGATAGATATGATGGATAGATAGATAGATAGATGATAGACAGATAGATAGATGATAGATAGATAGATAGATAGATGATAGATAGATAGATAGATAGATCGATAGATATATGGACACAGACAGATAGATAGATAGACAGACAGACAGACAGACAGATAAATAAATAGATAGATAGATAGACAGACAGACAGATAGATATAAACATAGATATCAAGATAATAGATAGAAAGTTAGATAGCTATAAATAGATAGATAACTAGATATGTGTGTTGTTCAATTTATGATTAGTGATGGGCAAAATATTTAGCCAGGCATGGATTTGCAGCGAATTATCGCATTTCGCCATTCGCTGATTTTTTCACAAAACAGGTGACAAAATGCGCCACGTAAAGATTTGCTGCACGTCAAAAAATTGTCAAAAAAAGACACGCGTGACAATTTTTGATTGACGCACAACATTTGCCCTGTTTTGCAAATTTTTCACCATTTCGAAAAGAGTTGTGAAATTTCCGGCAAAGCGAAATGGGACAGATTCGATCAACACTATTTATGATCAAAAAAACACTTAGGCCCATTTATTAACATACAGATATTCGTGCTTTAAGACTTTTTTTGAACCATAACTAAACTCATTTCCACGAATGTCATTTATTAAAAGATCCACATTGAAAAAGCATGAAAAATAGGAAAAAATCCAATTTTATCGTATTGTTGCACAAATAACAGCGTCAAACGAAACCCCGGAAACCACTAAAAACATAAAGCAAAGAAGATCTTCCGGTTGTACCAAGGACATCCGCCATTGACTTCTACATGATCTCGACAGATTTTAGACCTTACTTTTGCTTTCGGATTTGTTTTGGCTTTGTCACATTATAAATTATAAAAAATTTGCTTTTTTTCAAATAACAAAATTGTTATTTGGCATTAAAAAAAACCCAGGAATCGAGAAAAATAAACGGATGTTTGTAAATGCCCCCTAAGAGGCTTATTTACCAACACTGAAATATGTTTCTTCCCCTGCCTCTCTGTGTTTCCCATAATGTTGCCATGTAAACCACCTAACATTTCTATTATGATTTGTAAGAGCAGATATAATTTTGATCCATTTAAAAACACACACTTTTTTGGATTTCCAATAGATGTCTATATAATGGTTTCTTCCACTGCATGCAAATATGCTGGGTCTATGGAAAAAAGATACATTAACACCTGGAAAAAAACTAGAAAGATTTTGATCGGAAAAACATTTAATTAAAAGCAACTTTTCTTAAATAGAATGGAAAAGACATTTTATATGAAGTCATGCAAATTGTTCAGTTTATATGTTTGTAAACAGCCCCCCTAATGCCAACAACTTAATTCTTTCTTTCTGAGCAGTTTTATCAACAGTAAATCGAATCCAGTTGATTCACTCAATATATTAAATTGGGCTGATTGGGTTATTTGGTCCTTTGCAAAATTGGGCTGATCTGATCCTTTGGCCTAAGGGATAGCAATCTGATCACATAGCTTGCCCTGCAGATACATTGACAGCAGCCTGCATCCATGGCTCAACTCAGCCTACCTGTATCTATATATGAAAGAGGTCTCATATAGACTGGAAGTACTATAGAGTTTAAAGACCTACTAGTCATGGTTCAGACTAAAGGTATCTATGACGTAAACTACTGTCAAATGTCCTCTTTAGTTTTCATTGGTTCCTATGTATATTGCTTTTAGAGTTTTCACACAAATGAGAGATCCAGACATGTCTTTTCTATTTTAAGAAAATGTTATTTTAGAATGATATTATATACACTGTATATCTCAAAAAACTGTACCCCCAAACAAAGAAGGTCTCAATAAAACTATATGGCATAAAACAGCTCATATGTAAAACCCTGCTTCTTCTAAATACATTATTCACATCAAATATTCTTTTTAGTAGTATGTGCCATTGGGTAATCCTAAGTAGAAAACTGCCATTTTAAGAATTAAGAGCCGCCTCCTGGGATCATATGCTCCACAATCTATCCAAACAAACCAATACACACATACATGTTAGGTGATAATAACCAATTAATGGACAGAGTCCCGTGTTTTGCTCCCACACTACTTCCTGTTACAGTTAGAGCTGCATCACTTCCTGTCAGCTGATCTCTGAGGGAGCACACAGCCCATCACTAAATGGCGGCTCAAGGGAAAAGATGTAAAAGGGCAATATTTGATGATTACATACCGGCTTAACATGATATTACTGTTGGTTAATGTGTTGGTACAGACTGCCCACACTTAGGTTACTTAGGACAATTTTATAATAAACAATAATGGACCAATCTGTCTCGTTTCATGAAAAATTCATGGCAACTTTTTTATGTTCAGCATTTTTAATGTGCGACAAATTTTTACGCTGGTGAAATTTTTTCCATGCGGCTTTTTTTCTTACTCCAAATACATTGAAGTCAATAGGTGTTTTTTTTTTCCTGCAACATTTTTGTCTTGGCAACTTTTCTGTCTCGCCGAATTCACTGTGGGCAAAATGCAGATATTGCTGCAAATCCATGCCTGGCAAAAAACTTTAAATTATAAACACTGTTAGTGCGCCATTCAATGGCCATGATTGTAAATCGTGAAATCAACACCTGTTGGCGTTTCTATTCATCAAAATAAATTCATGGTGTGCTTTATTTAAGAGTAGGGATGAGCAAAATTTTTCGGCAAGCATGGATTTGCTGCGAAATTCCACATTTTGCTGCTCACTAAACCACAGCAAAAATTTGCTGCAACAAAAATTCACAGAGGGTGAAAAAAGTTACATCAAATAAGTCATCAAAAGAGTCGAGGTTGCATCAAAAGAGTTGTGTGATATATATAGCCTCTCTATTAGCACCAATACAATGGACAGATCTAAATTTCATGTTTATTAACATTTTCAAAGTTCAGAAGATAAATGGCATCTGAACAATGTTAGTGATACAACAGGTTGCATCTCTAATCTCCCAGACAAGGGCATTCTTTCTGAGTACCAGCCCTTGATTCTAATTGTTGCCATACATTTTATCCCTACATGTTTCATGAACATGGGGGTGTATGCAAACTCATCATTACATACATTAAACAAACTAATAGAGCTACAAACCACCTGCTATGTATTGTACATTTTTTTTTTTACATACAAACTTGATTAGCCAATGACCACCATGAAAACCCCACTCAGTCCAAAGAGGTCCTCTACATTTACTGCCCCAGGACTTTTTACAGCTGTCCTTTCCCCTTTACAATAACCAGGATTTTTTAACTGATAATGAAACAAGTTTGTACGATTACATTTATATACTGTATATTGAGGCAGAAATTCACCAGTAATTCCCCCAAACCTTTATACCAAGTGAGATAAAAAGAAAACAAAAAAAAAACTGCAGAAATAATGAATGGAATATCAGAGCGCCACCCATATATCACAGTGAATGTCTGATACTTTGACAAATTTGGGAAGTGCAGCAGCCGTATTCTATGAAGAATTCAAACAGCGAAACAAACAAATGCATTTCTCACAAAACAATTCTTCCAGCTCAGGCTTTTCTAATACGCTTGCATTAATTAGGATTTTAGGTAAATGACATAAGTGCCCTAATTTTTTATTTCTGCCAGGAGAACAATTAGGCTGTTGGAAGTAACAAATGGCCTGGACGCATGTTGCCTGTTGAAAATTTTCAAGCTACATTATTTCTGACAAGCAAAAACAAATAATAGTTGTTTTTGGCCAATTTTTGCCATAAGTGATGTCAGCTTTAGCAGATGCAGCGTACCACTGGCTTCTTTATTTTTCTATTGTCATGCCTCATTAAAGTGTGCTGACTCTTGTGTATTCTTATTTCCTTTAGGTAAATAGTTATTTACATGAACCATGGCATTTTTCTTTTGGTGACAATTCCTAATTATTCAGAAGACCAAGGGTGATGCATTAGCTCTTTTATTTAAAAAAAAAAAAAAAAAAAAACACAACAACAACTTCACCCAGGAAGACATTCGTAAAATTAACTATCCTTTCAAAACTAATGCTAAATTTTAAAATGGACAAATTAGGCTGCTCTTAGCTACATATGGTAAATGTTTTAAACATTTCCCAACTGATGCTTACTCTGGAGAACAATTCTTCATGATGGAGTGGAAGTATTCTAAGCTCATCTGGGGGTCTTTTTTTTGTTGCCAATGTTTGCCAGTGTTCTACTCAGAAGGGATCATAATATGGCAGCGAACAATATATTCTGCTCATTATTTGAGGCTTCAGCAACTCCACTCCTCCTTTCATACCGTAGCTCCTTAATGTGCCACAGTGAATTGATAGAGTTGAGCTGTTGTATGTCAAACTAATGGAGACAATCTATCAAAATAGGAGGCTTTTAAAAAAAATGTATTCTAATATAGTGCCGGTGGTGTATGCAGTGCTGGAAAATAACACACAATAGACCCAGATGGGAAAATATTGCGTTCAACTTGTTGTAACCCTATATTGTTAATAAAAAAAAAACAGAGTTTGTATATAAAAGGGAAAAATCACTATTAATTAGAAAATCTTTTGGCTTTGTATTAGGTTTTTAAACTGTGGTGTCCTTTTCTATTTCAATTGTCTTCTCTTGTTTCTCAGAATAATTAGGTTTCTATTACAATGTGATGTTCAACATTTCTTTGTATATATTGCGCTAAACATGTATGCAAACAGTTGCATGCCTTTATCTTTCTTACAAAAACTCCATTTGATGAAATGTTTTGACCATCTCTGTGATGAACCATATGAATGCACACAGCCTCTTAAATTCTCAGTTATATCCTATAATGAGTAGACTTTTTTTCCTTGGTCATTGAATCATGGGTAAAATTTCTAATAAGGAATGTTTTTTTTTCAAGAACATAGCTTACAATGAAGTCACAAGTACCTATTTGTCAATACATTGTAAAGGTGGGTTTGACAAATGTAAAATAGAAAACCTCTACTGATGAGCTCTTAGAACCCTAGGGTGCCAGATATGGTTCAGTTTAGTCTTAGAGGTATTATACACAAATGATTACCATTTAAGTCTTATTCTGTGAATTCACCCAGTGCCTTAGTTCTCTTATAAGTTTGAATTGGCAGTAAAGTAGGCATTTTTAAGGATAATAAAGTCCACTTTTTTCTCCATCCTTGCCTTTGATTATTACTGTATACTCTATGACTTGATGGCTATGGCTACAAATAGATATGAATGCTTTTGTGATAATATACAAATAATCTCAATATACTGTAATCTCTTCCTTTGTATATAAGAACATATTCTTGTCATCCATATCTCTTTCTTTCTAGCATGCTATTAAAATATTTATTTTTATAAGACTTGTTCCTTATAGATCTGCAGTCAACAGGTCTTTGTTTTGAAACCTAAAGATACAGTATGCTTTAGTGCCACTAGCTCTGAAGTACTACTTAGGTACATGTATGTGTGTGTTTATCTACAGGTATAGGATCCGTTATCCAGAATGCTCGGGACCAAGGGTATTCTGGATAAGGGGTCTTTCTGTAATTTGAATCTTCATACCTTAAGTCAGGGGTCCCCAACCTTTCTTACTCGTGAGCCACAGTCAAATGTAAAAAGACTCGGAGAGCAAAACAAGCACCATAAAAGTTCATGGAGGAGCCAAATAAGGGCTGTGATTGGCTATTAGGCAGCCTCTATGCACACTAACAGCTTACAGGGGCTTTATTTGGTAGTAAATCTTGTTTTTATTCAACCAAAACTTGCCCCCAAGTCAGGAATTCAAAAATATCTCCCTGGTTTGGGGGCACTGAGAGCAACATCCAAGGGGTTGGGGAGCAACATGTTGCCCCCGAGCCACTGGTTGGGGTTCACTGCCTTACGTCTATTAAATATTCAATAAAACATTAATTTAACTCAATAGGATTATTTTGCATCCAGTAAGTATTAATTATATCTTAGTTGGGATCAAATACAAAACACTGTTTTATTTTTACAGAGAAAAGGGAAATCATTTTTAAAAATCTGAATTATTTCATTAAAATGGAGTCTGGGAGACAGGCATTCCGTAATTCGGAGCTTTCTGGATATCGGGTTCCCGGATAAGGGATCCCATACCTGTATTAGCACTCTTAGCACTCCTCTAGCACTTGTAGGTACAATAAGTACGCTCCTCACTATGAAAGGAAAAATAACTTTGAAAAACTAATGAATTGAAAAATGTAATTATTTGCCACCATTATTCTTTTCTTTTTGGAAACCTAAAATAAAAAAAGGTGGTGGATAGGACACTGTTCCAACTCTTCAATGCATTTTAATAAATGGAGGCATGGTATAAGACACACATTGCCATAAGTACTTAAAACTCAAATCTACAAATGCTTTTAGGCTATCCCATGGTACAAAAGCACTAGGTTCATGCTGCTTAACGTCTCAGTGCAAGATCCCAAACCTGTAGTACAGCTGTAGGAAAAAAGGCAAGTATCTATTTAGATGTGCAAAGATCAATATTGTATTCTCACAATGTATTCCTATAAACATATTAAACAAAAATGTAGATGAACTGTAGTTAAAACACAAGTGAATGCCATGAATAAGCACAACATTTGCATTCATTTCAGCATTACTGTGTTTGAGGCTGTGTTTGTAAATAAGCCCTCGTGAGTTGAACCTCTGCTTAGTCTACACCCCTATGGTACTTCACAATAAACCTCTGCCATTGTAGCTCCTTGTGATTCCTACTGACCCTGCTGTTCCTTTATTTATAATGAATTGTGTCCATGAATTTCCTTATTGCTCCAATTGCATCCCTTTGTTACTCATTTGGTCTTCTTCTTCTTCATGAAGTCCCAAGAGTTTTAAATGATAAAAAAAATACCTATAAAGACCTGTTCTATATATTGACTTTGGAAGTACAGATAGAATGTATCATTATTAGTGATGGGCGAAATGTTTCACCAGGCATGGATTTGCGTTGAATTTCCACGTTTTGCCATTGGCGGATTGTTTTGCGAAAGGGATGAAAAAATTCACTGCACGTCCAAAAATTGTCGCCCGCGTCAAAGTAATAGTCGATGAAATAATAGCCGCGCGACAAAATAATAGCTGTGTGCGACAAAATAATAGCCACGGGCAACAAAATAATAGCCGCGCGAGACGAAAGCGACGCAGTCGACGCAATTTTTTTTTGAAGTGCAACATTTTTCGACGTTTCATTAATTTTCCGCCGTTTTGCGAATGTTTTGAAAGATTCGCAAATTTTTAGGCGAAGCGAAACGGGACAGATTCGCTCATCACTAATCATTATAGTGCCCAGGAGCATAAAAAGAGCAAAAGCTCTTGAAACAAATAAAGATTGACACAAGCAAGCTGGTTATACCTGTCAGAAAAAGCCACCAAGATATGGAAAAATACAACCAGATGGAAAAATAGGTGAAAATCATAAAGACGTCATAATATTTAGAATACAGTGTAATGTAAGCAACAAACCTGTTTGCAGCAGGCCTGGTGTAGGACATCCATGATCTAATGGAAACCCATGCAGAGCTCTGACAGATATACTCCGCATCGAAGATGGCTTCACATGAGTTTTTTTACCTTCCTCTGGGTCACTGAGAAATTGATTTGACTTGGAGAAAAGGTTGAACTTGATGAGTGTGTATCTCTGTTCAACCTTATCATCTTTTAGCATGGCAGTATTTGGAGGCTATTTGCAGTTGTTTTCCCAATCTTTGGGCAGTTTAATTTTTTAAAAACTCTTTCTGTCTCTCCAACTTTACGTTTAAAGTCATGTCCTAATTCTAAGGCAAGGAGGCCAATTTACTAATTTTGGATTTTTCAAGTTTTTTTTTTTAAATCTTGAATTAGTCAATAAAGTTTTCCTCCCAGTCACTAGCATATTCACCAAAACCTTCAAATCTGATTGTGTCACCTTAAAAAAAACTAAATTGCAATAAAATCTCTCTGTTATCAAGACTGCAAAATCTCATTTTAAAACACACCTCCCATTGACTTGTACAGAAATCTTGTTTTTTGCTAAAATTGTGTTAAAATGTAATCTCAAATTTAAGTAAACCAGCTCCTTAGTTACCCTAGCAACCTAGCAGTTGTTTCCAAGTTGAGAACTGCAATGAATTAGAGAGCACCAGAGAGAAAAGACTCATTTTTAAAATAAATGTTCAGCAAAACATTTTCATACACTTGCACTGCGTGATTAATCCCCGTATAATGGAGGTTGGAAATAGACCCCCTAACAAACAGGAAGCCAGATGCTTCATCAATAATAGGGGAAGGGAGAAGGGCTTATCCATCCGGTCCCATGGAACTCTTGGGAATCCCAAATCTGTTCTGGCCACGACCATTACTGGCATAGCAGAACCCACTTTAACTAAGTAGACAGGGGAATCTGTATCCACAATATCGATAATCTTAATTGATTTTCAGAGTTGGACTGGGGTTTCGGGGGCCCACCGGTGCTGCCACCCCAAAGGCCCCCACCCTGGATCCTGTTCCATACTTTGTTGGCCAGCACACTCCCCACACATGCACAAACATTGCATTGCTTTTCATTTTATTAGAGGTATGAGTTATTGGCAGGGAGCGGACCTGAGCCAGTGGGGCCCAACGAGAATTTTCCTGGTGTCTACCCGGCCCACTCCAACCCTGTTGATCTTGTGGATATAGATTCTCCTATAGTTGCTTAGTTGAAGTGGGTTCCACTATGCTTATAATCTTTACATGGATTTGGGCCCCATTCATAGGGGCTGATTTACTAAGACACGAATTCTGACTGAATTGGAAAAATTCCGATTGGAAAACGAACATTTTGCGACTTTTTCGTATTTTTTGCGATTTTTTCGGCGCCTTTACGACTCTTCGGAAATTATCGCGACTTTTTCGTTACCAATACGATTTGCGCGAAAAAACGCGAGTTTTTCGTAGCCATTCCGAAAGTTGCGATTTTTTCGTAGCGTTAAAACTTGCGCAAAAAGTTGCGATTTTTTCGTAGTGTTAAAACTTGCGCAAAACGTCGCGCCTTTTAAGTTTTAACGCTACGAAAAAAGCGCAACTTTTCGCGCAAGTTTTAACGCTACGAAAAAATCGCAACTTTCGGAATGGCTACGAAAAACTTGCGTTTTTCCGCAAAAATCGTATTGGTAACGAAAAAGTCGCGATAATTTTCTGAAAAAATCGCAAAATACCGATCATTACGAAAAAAACGCTATCGGACGCATTCGGCCCGTTCGTGAGTAAGTAAATGGGCCCCATGGTCATCTGAATTATTTAATCTCATTGTTTCTTAACATTTATTATTATTGCCACATCTCCAAAATATCCATTTATATTTACTACAAACACAAACATCTCTGATTCTTCTGCAAACTGGTAGCAAAGTGCTGAGAACCCATAATACTGACAACTTTTGCCTTTCTAAGAAAATGTAAGAAAAAAAATATACCGTATATCGTATACGGTGCCTTAAACGCATTCTCTTGGATAGTTTTAGTTTAATTAGGTTGATGATGTTGAAACCCTGATTTAACAAAAAGCCTTCCCTGTCTTAATGTGTTGTAGATCAAGCCATGTGGAGCTGTGACCTTAATATAATAGCAGCAAACCCTCATTTGCTTACCTTTAGCTAATTAAAACATATACAGTGCCGTCCTGCTATTATTTATCCTGCTCTCATTTTGATCACTGCGGTAATACATTCTGAAGAAAGATGGCTGTGTCATGTAATTAAGCTGTAATGAAAAAGGCAACTTGCAAAAGGGTTTGATGCCTTCATTTTTTTTTTTCTTTAACAATAAATGCAAATTAATTTATTATGCGGTGAAAAGTGATCATCTCGGGTAGTTATTCTGAATGAGTAATGACTATTATTTTATCCCTGTATATCAATAATATTCATATTTCTTTAAGATTCAATATGAAAAGCGCAGGCATTTGCGGCTTTGGCAACACTATTGTGTCCCCAAAATAATTAAAGAAGATAATTATTAACATGTTTGAAGGATATTTCTTCTTCCCAGGCCTGTTTTACGTGGAGTGGATTGCTTTTGTAGAAATTTTCAGGAGCCGTGTACTAATTGCTGATTATTTACTATTATTTACTATTAGGAAGGCAGGGTGCAAAGTGCAAAAAAATGGCTTCAATGCAGCCTTTATGCACTTTGAACACTGCCTTCCTGGTATATTCCTTGTATAACGAATGCATGTTTCAGGTATGCAGCTACCGGCATGAATACAGTGCTGCCTGTGTTGTCAATGCTGTATTCATGAGGCATGGGCAGGGGGAGACATGTAGGTCACTGCTGCCCCCTATCTATCCCTTAACTTACACAATCTTAAGATCCACAGAGGGAGTGGCAGACATACAGGCCACAATGGGGCCCTGTGCTTAAAGCCTTTCCTATGGCAGGTAGTAAGGTCCTATACCTTAACTACATTCATTTTAAATAATGTGCAAGATACAGTATCAGATGATAATCCTGCTTACCAATTATTGAGTAGTACACCCAGTAGGTTTAGCAAGCTGAACTGTAATCAGAAAATCTGAAGACACACTGAGCAACTAGTAGCAGCTACTTGTCAAAGCTACTAAAAGCCAGAAAATCCCCTGCCATAGACAATACTGAGAGTTGCCTCTGCTAAACACACGTAGAGACAATTATCAGTAAATGATCAGCATTGTCTATTTTAGTAGCTGTGGCAAGTAGCTGCTACTAGTAGCTCTGTGTCTCTTCACCCTTAACAGATTTTGTCTGCAATTGTGTTAACTATAAAAAGTAAGGAATGTGTGTTTTATTGTGTACTCTGAGAATTCCATTCTATTAGTAATTCGGCACTTATTTATGGGATTCCTTATCCAGAAAATCCAGAAAGTAATGAGTGATAAGCGAATCTGTCCCAGTGAAAATGTAAGAAACGGGTTTTTTTGTCTTGTGCAAAATACATTGGAGTCTATAAGCAGTTTTTTTACAGTGATTTGTAGCTGCAGAGTGCCATTGAGCCCTATGGGAGGCTTTCCTTGGGCCGGGTTGGAGCTGCAGGGTGCCATTGAG